>NC_142606.1:29694484-29891100 GCF_041222555.1 Hakea prostrata
AGGGACTATGAGGACTCTAGTGTGAAGGATACTGGAAAGGATCGCCAGGGCCGAGGAATGGATGTATCTGGATCTGACTTGATATAACTAAGTAGAAGACTTGCATTTGGCTAGGCTTAACCCTGACATGCGCCGGTACTTAGACCAATGGTGATGTGAGAGAGTGGTGACCTATACCCCAGCCATGGAATGTCCCGAGGGATGCCGGACCCACTACCAAAAGGCGTTGTGTGATGAGACCTTCCCAAAGAAGTATGGTGCTATGACTTAAAGCATGTCTGCCAATAGAGACCAGCATACATAGAGTTAGATTCATATATTCATTGTTTGTCTCATACCATATTGCATTTATGTTTGCTTTGTAATCCTGCCATTTATGTTATTATGGATTTAACTGCCTTACTGGGTTTCTTTCGAAACTCACTCCTTTTGTACCATATCTGTTGTTAGACTTCTCTGCAGTTTTGGAATACGATGGCGGTCCATATAAGGAAGCGCAAGGTGAAGAAGAGCCGACTGAAGATGTGGATTAGATTTCTCTTGTTTCTTCTAGACTTATCTTTTACTTTACTTTTATTAGCTTAGAGCTTTACTTAGATTTCGATCTACCTTCTGCATATGTTGTGGAGTATATTTCCGCTATACTCTACAGTTGTCTTTTGATTTGGTATCATGTTTTCGCACTCTGATATTCTTAGTGATTCTTTTAAGATCTTTTCTTGAATTTTATTATTAACTTATTAGAATACAATGATTTGTTCTTGCTTTTGATTTGTTATTGTGCTAAATGGATATGATTGTTCCTAAACTTGATCTTTTGGGCTGTGGATCACACTCTCGGGTATGCCAGTTAGGGTACCGGCTGGGAGGATGTGACACATAGGGTTATGGAATGAAGTCCAATAGTGGTAGCTAGTTCGTGAGGATTCTCATTCCTAGGTTGTGAAGGATACTGAACCGAGTTGGTTGGTGCCATAAGGGATGTATCTGGAGTTCATGTAGACATGTTACCTGTATGACCTTGCATTGGATTAGAAACCCTAACATGCGCCAGTACTCATTGCCAATGGTCGTGGTGAGAGAGTGTTGACTTAACCCCAGCCATGGTTTGAGAGCCAGGTGTGGACTTTCCATTTTACCCAGGATCCCTATAGAGGTAACCAGTCCTTGCTGGATCAGAGTGACTAGACTTACCCAGAGGAGGGCTGGTGTATATCTTAAAGCATGTCAACTGTTAGAGACTTGCATAGTTAGAATCATAGTATCATTCATACTTTGCACTCATTCATATCATTTATGCATTTCTGATTTGTTGGATATTTGGATGGGAATTGTAATTGTTCTTACTGAGTTCTCTAGAACTCACTCCTTTATTTGTGTATGTTTTATTAGTTTGCGCAGATGGAGGAAATGTGTTGGAAGATGGATCGGTTTCCTATGAAGGAACCTTCCCGTATGAAGAGGATGTGGCACCGACAATGGGAAATGGAGATAGCCTGTGCGGGAGCTCCTCGCGAGTGCATGGAATGCGCTTATCGCACCCATTGACGGATAGAGATGACAAGTTGCCAAGTAGTTCGCTCAACGAATGGAGAAGAACTGGAGGACCCCTTTTCTAGAGATTCATGAAAAACGTTACTTAGCCTTAGAAAAAGAAACTGGAAAGAAAATATTTTAACTCTTTTGATTGCTTCCGCTGAACTCGTATTCATTTTGATTTATTATTCTTTCATTAATTATTTTATTGGAGTATTTGGACTCCTGTAATCCTTTTAATTCATTAATTGAACTATTATTGCTCTTGATTGTCTTTATTTGTATTTATTATTGTTGATAGACTAAAACCGTGGATCCTGTGATGGATCATTCCCACGGGTTGTTGGGCGGGTAATCGAGACCGGCGGGTGGGGTGTGACACATTATGTCAGCACCATTGCCACATAACTTCAAACTTCCGGTGTTTACAATGTACGATGGAAGCTCAGATCCATTGGAACACCTAGCTCAGTTCAATTCTGTTATGATGTTGGCAGGCAACTTTGATGTTTTGAAGTGTCGATCCTTTCCATCGTCATTGAAATGTCCCGCAACAACCTGGTTTTCGAGCTCACGCGTGATTCAATTGGAAGTTTCGAGACTCGACAAAGATATTTCTATCAAGATTCCAGAGAGCAAAGATTGTCACACCCCGCCCGCCGGGCCCGGTTACCCGCCCGACGACCCGTGGGTGCGATCCGTCACAGGATCCATGGTTTTAGTCTATCAATAATAATAAATACAAATACATGAATCAAGAGCAAGAATAGTACAATAATCAATAAAAAGGTTACAGGAGTCCAAATACTCCAATAAATATCCAAGAATGAACAAAAGAAAGAAGATCAAGAATCAAAAGTGTCACGTCCTCCCAGCCGGTACCCTATCTGGCATACCCGAGAGTGTGATCCACAGCCCGAAGATCAGGTATCGAGTGATCAACCTCCCACATAAACAATAACATAATCATGAACAATCATAATGAAAGTGCGGAAGATAAACCATAGATCCAATAAGGAAAGAATGAATCATAAATAAATCAGAAAGATAGTTATAATCAGAGTATCAAACAGATAAGTAAAGTGAGGCAAAAATCCCACTCTACAACCAGCGGAAAAGTAGCTCTAAAAAGAATAAACTAGACGAAATCTAATCCCAAAGCAAGTACATTGGGTAACTAAATTGTTCTCCACTTTATAGACAACATCCTTATAAGTGTAAATCTCATAAATGGCACAAGGACGCTTCCACTTCAATGGTCGGACTAAGCATCGTACGGAGCATAACCACTCGCGGGATCTTCATAGGTAATTGTGGTAACCGCAATCACCTTCCCCGGAGATATGTCTCCTCGCCTTGCGCTTCTTCATAGGGACCGTCATAGTATTCAAGACTGCAGGATAGTCTAACAAACATTGTACAATAAAGGAATGAGTTTCAAAGAAACTCGGTAAGGCGATTAAAATCCATAATAACATAAATGGCAGATTCCGTAACAAACATAAATGCAATATGATATGAGACAAGCAATGAATGAATGAATCTAACTCTATGTATGCTGGTCTCTATTGGCAGACATGCTTTAAGTCATAGCACCGTACCTCTTTAGGAAAGTCCACTCACATCCTCAACCATTTAAGATATCTTGGATTCTCTCACGGATCATTTCACCGGTCTTGAGCAGCCGATTGGAAATGGGTCCTTCATCCCTCAGGACAAACCATGGCAGGGGATTAAGTCAACACACTCTCTCACAACCATTTGGTATAAGTACTGGCGCATGTCGAGGTAAAACCTAGCCAAATGCAAGTCTTCTACTTAGTTACATCAAGTCGAATCCAGATACGTCCATTCCTCGTCCCCGACGATCCTTTCCGGTATCCTTCACACTAGAGTCCTCATAGTCCCTGACTACGGACTCATCAACCCTATTGATCATCCACATATGGTAAACGGGAAGCTCTCACGTCCTCTCACGGGTTAGTTACCGGTCTTAAGCGCCCGTGAGCCCAAGTCTAACCATATGCAACCCTACCAATAAATGGCCCCCACAATGTGATTCCTGTCCTCTCACGGGTTGGTTACCGGTCTTGAGCGCCCATGAATCCCCATTGCTACCACGGGTCGTTCGGTCTCAATACCCCTCCGATTAGGGTCCGATATAACAGACATCCTAGCCAAACACTACTAGACAATCCTAGATATGTCATCCAACAGCTTTAGGAAGGTGTCCAGAGGGCATCTCCGGAAACATCCCATAATATTCCCGTAGTAGTCCAAGGACAGAAGTGTCAAAAGGACACCTCTCCTTTCCAAACCATACTTAAGCATACACATGCATCAATTCATATCATCACATGTATGGTAACTTCATATATGGAAAGAAATGAATAAGTACAATCAACTTGTATATAATTGGTAAATAAATCATTCATGAATCAATTAATCATAAACAAGTAAGGCTACTGTAATCAAAGTTATACAACAGTAGTATATCATTGTAAGAATCTAATTTAGGAAACATGTCAATGATATTCAAATATAGAAACTAGATTCATGCTATCTATGTAATTAAGGAAATAACCATCCTTACCTTTTATAACTTGCAAAGGGATCCTAAGAAATCAAGTAAGATCTTGGCAATCTTGAGAAGAAGGTCCTAAACAAGTATATACAACATATTAGGAAAGATCCCTAACAGAAAAGATACCAAAACATCCAACACAAACCAATTCTGGAGTTGCTGTACTCATTGGTCGAGTGGATTGGTCGACTGGCCCAGTCGACCAATCAGTCAACCAATGCAGACAGTAGCCTAAAAAAAACAGAGTTTTAAGATATGAAATCCGAATTTGGTGGTTCAAAAGGGTACTAATCAAGGGGTAAACTACATCAGTAGTATTCTAACATATAGGGGACCTCAAAACACCAATCAAATCAAGACATCAAGATCCAAATTAGGAAACAAAAAGTTACCATAATTAGATCAACCATGGATCTTGATGAATTCGAAATAGAAATCAAAAACAAGAACAATAGGAGGATGGATCATTGCTTCAGGTAAAGGTATCATGAAAACATACTTAGATCTTAAGGGAAAAAGCCTTAGAAGCATAAATCTAAATAAGGAAATAAAACCTACCATATATGTAACTACCATGCTTCATGAAGAACACATACTATGGTAGAAGAGAACAACTAGAGATTGATAGATCATGGATCATGGAAAGAAAACACAGTAATTAACTACTAACATGATCAATATAGAAGATCCAAAGAGATCAGAATTCAAATCAAAAGTTTAACAAGATTAGATCATGGTTTGATCATGATTCCTTCAAAAGCTTGCAATGATCATGGTTAAGATCATTGTTCTAGCCTCAAATCCTTAGGATGATCATGAGAACATGTTCAGAGATGTTTGCAACAGAGAATGCAGCATCTCTTCTACTGTCTCAACTCAAAAAGGAAAGAAAAACAAAGATGGAGGAGAAGAAGAGAGAGTAGACATACCTTTTGATGCAAAAGGAAGAGTTTCGACGAAGATCCGTCAAGAAAACACCAAGGATGCAAGGGAGAAGACTTGCAGAGGTCTTTGGTTTGTTCCAAAGAGTTTGGAGGCAGCAAATACGAAGTGGACTCGAGATTGGACTTAAATAGAGCAAGAAAAACCTAATTGCCAAAGACAAGACTCATTGGTCGAGTGGATTGGTCGATCGGCCCAGCCGACCAATCACGACCAATGCCTGACAAAGAGTCCAAAACAGGGAATTGAAGGCCCGATCAAATCCAATCCTAAAGGGGTTTTGCACACAAGTCAAGTGACTTACCTAATAGGTAGAAATGCCTTCAAACCAAGATAGAGAGCACTCCAAGTCCATCAACTAATCCGATCTTCATCAAGATTCAGTTTCCATAAATAGAACTTCATCATCAACTTTCATGGATTCAAAGCCAGACACCAAGTCCTCCACTGGGATGGCCCAAAGCTGACTTCTTACTCTACTCCGGGTCATCGGACCTACAAATAACAAGGTTTTCGGGTCAAGGTTAGGGTTGGGTTTTACATTCTCCCCCCCTTAAAGAAATTTCGTCCTCGAAATTGAAAGCGTACCTGTGCTTCCAAAGAGGTAAGGAAACTTCTCCTTCATGTCTTCTTCCTTCTCCCAAGAAGCTTCTTCAGGGGTATGGTTCTTCCACCGAATCTTCACCAAAGGGATGGTGCGATTCCGCAGCTGCTTGTCCTTACTATCCAAGATTTCAGCCGGTTCTTCATCGTAGGTCAAATCAGCACTAAGTCCTTCAGGTGCTTGCTGCAAGATGTGTTCCGGATTCTCTATGTATTTTCGGAGCATCGAAATATGAAACACATTGTGAACACCAGCAAGAGGCGGAGGTAATGCTAATCGATACGCAACAGGTCCAACCTTTTCCAAAATCTCGAAAGGTCCAATGTAACGAGGGCTAAGTTTTCCCTTAACATTGAATCTCATCACACCCTTCATTGGTGAAACCTTCAGAAAAACTTTCTCTCCAACTTGAAATTCCAAATCGGTCCTTCTCTTATTAGCATAAGATTTCTGTCTTGACTCAGCGGACTTAATCCTTTCTCTTATCATATCTACCATAGCACTCGTAGCTTCAATCATTTCAGGACCTAAGACTTTTCTTTCACCTGCCTCGACCCAACACAAAGGTGTCCTACAAGTACTACCATACAAAGCCTTGAATGGAGCCATGCCTATTGTTGCTTGATAACTGTTGTTTTAGGCAAACTCAACCAAAGCTAGGTGTTCATCCCAATTACCACCCATATCCACCACACAAGATCTGAGCATGTCTTCCAATGTCCGAATTGTCCGCTCGCATTGTCCATCGACCGTGGATGATGAGCTGTACTCAAGTTCAATTGGGTTCCCAAGGCCTTCTCGCAAACTATTCCAAAACCTTGAGGTGAACCTAGGATCACGATCTGAAACAATACTCAATGGCACACCATGCGGACGTAACCACATTATCCACATAAAGCCTTGCTAGCTTATCCAGAGTATGAGTGATATTCATAGGAATGAAGTGGGCTGATTTGGTCAACCTATCAACAATCACCCACACAAAGTGTCATTGCCTTTACTTGTCCGAGGCAAGCTAGTCACAAAGTCCATGGAGATATCCTCCCACTTCCAACTAGGAATAGGAAGAGGCTGAAGTAATCCAGATGGAGGTTGTCGAACGGCTTTCACACGTTGGCAAGTCTCACACTTGGCAACAAAATCATCAACATCAGCCTTCGGACCAATCCACCAAAAATGTTCCTTCAAGTCCTTGTACATCTTGGTGCTTCCCGGGTGTATAGTAAAGACCGACTGGTGTGCTTCCTTCAATATTTCTTTCTTAATTTCTTCATTTACAGGCACACACAGTCTTCCTCTAAACAACAAAGCACCATCCATGGATATACCAAAGTTGGGGTCCGACTCAGGATTCGAAGAAATCTTCTCAACTTTGATCAAAAGCTCTTGATCAGAACTCTGCAGAGCAACAATCTTATCTCTAAGACCAGATCTTGCCGTCATGGCAGAAAGAATAAAATCAGAATTCTCAGGGACAATTTCCAAATCAAAACTCTCAATAGAAGACCACAATGGTAAACTCAAAGCATTCAAATCCAAAGTCTTCTTCCGGTTCTTCCTACTAAGAGCATCAAGCAACAACGTTTGCTTTCCCGGGGTGATACTTGAATATCACAATCATAATCCGAGACTAGTTCCAACCATCTCCATTGTCTCATGTTCAACTCCTTTTGGGTAAAGAAGTATTTCAAACTCTTATGATCCGTGAAAATGGCAATCTTCTCACCGTAGAGGTAATGTCTCCAAATCTTCAAAGCAAAGACAACGGCGGCAAGTTCTAGATCGTGAGTGGGGTAATTCCGCTCATAATCCTTCAATTGCCGAGAAGCATAGGCTACGACCTTGCCATGTTGCATCAGACACAACCCAAACCAATCTTTGACGCATCGGTATAAACCGTCATACCACCGGAACTATCGGGTATAGTCAAAACCGGGCACTTGTCAATCTATCTTTCAACTCTTGGAAATTCTTCTCACAAAGGTCGGACCAAACAAACTTTTCTTCTTTCCTGGTCAACTTAGTCATAGGAGCAGCCAACCGAGAAAAGTTCTCAATAAACCTTCGGTAGTAACCCGCCAATCCAAGAAAACTTCTTATTTCCGTTACCGACTTCGGTCTTTCCCAATCAGCCACAAACTTGGACCTTTTCAGATCGACACGAATACCTTCGGCTGAAACTACATGACCAAGGAATACCACTCTCTTAAGCTAGAAATCACACTTGCTAAACTTAGTGAACAACTTCTTTTCTCGCAACCTTTGCAAAGTGAAACTTAGATGGCTCGCATGCTCTTCTTCGCTCTTCGAATAGATCAAGATGTCATCAATGAAAACAATCACAAACTTATCAAGCACATTGTGAAATACTCGGTTCATGAGGTCCATGAACACCGCAGGAGCATTGGTCAATCCGAAGGGCATGACTCTAAACTCGTAGTGACCATACCGCGTTCGGAAAGCTGTCTTGAAGATATCACTAGACCTCACTTTCAATTGGTGATATCCGGACCTTAAGTCAATCTTTGAGAACACAATCGCACCCTTCAACCGATCGAAGAGATCATCAATTCCGGGCAGCGGATATCTATTCTTGATAGTCAACTTATTCAACTCACGGTAGTCGATGCACAAGCGCATACTACCATCTTTCTTCTTGACAAACAAGATCGGAGCTCCCCAAGGTGACACACTAGGCTGTACGAAACCTCTATCAATGAGCTCATTCAACTGATTTTGCAACTCTTTCAACTCAGTAGGAGCCATCCTATACGGAGCTTTAGATACTTGGAGCGGTTCCGGGGACGAGATCAATAGAAAACTCGACATCCCCCGTCCGGAGGCACTCCCGATAGATCATCGGGAAGACATCAACAAAGTTGCAGACAACTCGACTTCATCGACTCTTTTCTCCACTATACCCTTGCCTTCGGATGAAGCATCATCCACTAGGGCATAGACTTGCATCAGGCAGACAAAGCACCTTCTTACAAACCCTTCTCTTTTCACCCCGAAATTCAAAGACCGGACTTCCACAAATATGGAACCGAAACTTCTTTGAGGAACAAAGGAACACAGGCTTTGTGGGTTGTCAACCAATCAATTCCCAAAATAACATCGAAGTCCTTCATGTCAAGAATTACAAAATTGGCTTCCAAGTTCTTCTCACCAATCAACACAGGACATTTAGATAACCCCCTTATCTAGTTTCACAACAGACCAGTAGGTGTACTAATCAATAAACAACTAGACAACTTCTCGGGATTAGGTTAGTCTTCTTGATGAATGCGAGATGACATGAACGAATGAGATGCACCCGTATCAAATAAGACAAATGCGGAAATAGAAGCAACTAACAATGTACCCGTAATCACTTCATGGCTTGGATCCCGCTCAAAGACCGGTAATACTGAAAACTCTACCGAGAGGGAGGAGCAGGAGCACTCTTCACCACCGGGGCAGGGCCGCTTCGGACAGTGCACGAGCAAAATGACCAGCTTGCTTGCGGAGAAGCAAACATGATTGCTGGATCCAACAGGGGTGGCTGCAACAGAGGGGCTTCCGAACAATAGGCCTTGCACTTGCACTTGCTGGTGGTCGGTTTCCGCCATACTTTGTCTAAACCGGCCGGGCTGCTGAAAACCCGTGTTCCGACCTACACTCTTAGCCCGAAAGGTAGGAGTGAGGTAGGGTGTAGGTCTCACAAAACGACGGTCATTACGATCCACCAAACCAGAATTCCTTGATCGCCGGGGCTTTTGCACACGAGCACTTTCCTTCTCTCGTTTCTTCCAACTTCTTCGAGTTCTCGCACCACTTGAGCATAGCTCACTATAGGCTGGATCGTGAGGTAAGCTTTAATGGCAGGGCGCGATCCTTTGAAGAACTTCTTTGCTTTGGCGAGGTCATCCTTCGAGAGAATCTGGAGCAAAGAAATGAAGCTCCTCGAACTTCGTTGGTACTCCAACACGGACAGAGAGATCCTTGAGTAAGAATCTTAAACTCAGCTTCCTTCGCATCTTTTACCGCCTCGGGAAAGTAGTTCATACAAAAAGCCTCTTTAAACAGCTCCCAAGTTACAACTCCTGCATGCAAACCTTCCAAAACAGCCGAGTGGAGATCCACCATGCATCGGTTTCTTGTTGTAACTTCTGTTCAAAGAAACAGAATCTTCTCGAGCTTCCGAGCATTGCGGATGTCGGAAAGCCTTCTCCAACTCAAGAAGCCACTTGTTAGGAAACAAGGGGTCTTTGGTAACTCCAGTGAAAGTGGGTACTTGCATCTTCGTAAAACTCTCCATCAAAGCGAGTATGAGGAGTTCCAGCTAAACCTCCCGCATTCAGGACTGCGGCATAAGGATTCACATTAGCACCAGCCCGGGTCTCATTATGCAGAGTCATGAAACCCACCAACATCTGGTTGAATTGAGCTGCTTGCTGCTGCATCATATTGCCCATAATATTGGCAATATCTCGGAAACTTCCAACATTCGGGTCACCAGGTATCTCATGAGTACCCTGATCAACATTTGGTATCTCGCCACCTCCATGAGGTATTTCACCACCTCCCTGAGGTATTTCACCACCTCCATGACCACCGGATTCACCACGCCCACTTCTCGTAGTAACCATTCTCGCAAAACCGAGAACATCAAAATACCGAATTTCGAAGTTTCAACATAAACCACAAGTCCAAATGATTTGAAAACTTAAATCATGCTCAAATATATCCATATAGTCATCAAACAATAATCCATAAGGCAAAAATCACATTTTCCAAAAATTCAACAGCAAATGAGGTCTCAGTGACCATTGGTCGAGTGATTGGTCGACCAATGCAGACCGAATGCGAAAATTCGCATTATAAGCCTCATTTTCACATTCCAACCTCATTCTAACTTCTTCCAAAGGTGAGAGAGCTCTAGGGAAAGTCTCCAAGAGTTCTCACAAGTGTTCTTGAGGTGATTTGGTGCTTCAACAACAACACCACAACACACAATCATCACAAACTTGGTAAATCTCTTATTCTTTCTTCCATTTTCATCTTCTCATGCTTGCATTTCAATAAAACCATGCTTTACTTGTATCCAATGCTAGAAATCATGCTTAGGAATGCTTAGAAACATATTCCCTAGGTTTTAAACACGATGCCATGCATAGACAACAAGTTTTAACATATTGGTGATCATCTCGCAATGTTTTTATACCGAAATCGATATCTTTTAGAAAAATTCCGTTTTCTCTCAAACCGCTTGAAATTTTCGCACGAGATCAAATGCTACATGCTCAAGATGATACTGTAGATAGGTCCATACAATTTGATTTAACCAATTTCAACTTTTCAAAAATCCAATTTTGACCTAAATTGCAAAATCCCCAAATTCCTTCTTGCTGAATTTTTCGCTTTAATCCAAGTTTTCGATCGATTTTCTTCAAACAAACCTCATAGACATGAAATTCCAAGTATTGCGCACATGCTAGTATGTTCAAATCAAATTTCCCCCAAATTTGAAATTTTCCGAAAAATTACGAAAATACCCTTTTGGCTCAAATCTTAAGGTAGCACTAACTGGAATTGTCTCTTGTCTCTTTCACAGATACCCACTATGCAGAGGGGAGGGCGAGGACGAGGTAGAGGTCGTGGTCGCATTGTAGGTGCTCTTAGGGGCGGAGGTCGGGTTCCTTCGGAGCCTAGACAGGAGGTTAGGAGACCAGACATGTTTGACACACCTCGGGCCGAGTTCTCCGTACGAGGCCTACTTCGCCATCGCAATATCGAGATGGGACGTCTACTTCACTTACGCCAGCTCGTAGCCTTTTAGGATTCGGCAGAGATTCGACACATTGCAGTGGACTCATCTCTTCACCGAGGATCTGCCGGTATACCCGGAACTAGTGAGGTTGTTCTTCAGCAACCTTACCTACACAGAGGAGGCTCGAGGCCAGGGACATCCTCTTAGACTTGTCCTCAGGAGCAGGGTCTTCCGGACTCAGATTCGCTTCTCTACCCGGACACTGGCTAAGATCTTGCAGGTTCCTTACTATCCACAGCAGTGTGTGTGGATACCCGCAAGAGCGGATCCGGGACGGCCATCCGATGCCGTACGAGCTACGCGAGATATGCTCTACGCTATGGGATAGTCGTCGATGCTTCACTCCGTGGACCAGCGGACGGATGACGGATTCTGCCCGGATTATCGGTCGCATAGTCGGCCGAAACATTATGCCGAAAGCCGGACATCACCATCGGGTCACAGTGATGGAGGCCTTAGTCATCTACCGCATCTACATGGGCTTCGAGATCGATCTCTCCTACATCATTCAGCAGGTCATGCTGGACTTAGTTCTGCGGCCTAGCATGTCACGCCCTCCCAGCCGGTACCCTATCTGGCATACCCGAGAGTGTGATCCACAGCCCGAAGATCAGGTATCGAGTGATCAACCTCCCACATAAACAATAACATAATCATGAACAATCATAATAAAAGTGCGGAAGATAAACCATAGATCCAATAAAGAAGAATGAATCATAAATGAATCAGAATAATAGATATAATCAGAGTGTCAAACAGATAAGTAAAGTGAGGCAAATATCCCACTCTACAACCAGCGGAAAAGTAGCTCTAAAAGAATAAACTAGACAAAATCTAATCCCAATAGCAAGTATAATGGGTAACTAAATTGTTCTCCACTTTATAGACAACATCCTTATAAGTGTAAATCTCATAAATGGCACAAGGACGCTTCCACTCAATGGTCGGACTAAGCATCGTACGGAGCATAACCACTCGCGGAATCTTCGTAGTAATTGTGGTAACCGCAATCACCTTCCCCGGAGATATGCCTCTTCGCCTTGCGCTTCTTCATAGGGACCGTCATAGTACTCGCAGACTGCAGGATAGTCTAACAAACATTGTACAATAAAGGAATGAGTTTCAAAGAAACTCGAGAAAGGCGATTAAAATCCATAATAACATAAATGACAGGATTCCAGAACAATCATAAATGCAATATGATATGAGACAAGCAATGAATGAATGAAACTAACTCTATGTATGCTGGTCTCTATTGGCAAACATGCTTTAAGTCATAGCACCGTACTTCTTTAGGAAGGTCCACTCACATCCTCAACCATTTAAGATATCTTGGATTCTCTCACGGATCATTTCACCGGTCTTGAGCAGCCGATTGGTAATGGGTCCTTCATCCCTCAGGACAAACCATGGCAGGGGGTTAAGTCAACACACTCTCTCACAACCATTTGGTATAAGTACTTGGCGCATGTCGTGGTAAAACCTAGCCAAATGCAAGTCTTCTACTTAGTTACATCAAGTCGATCCGGATACTTCCATTCCTCGTCCCCGACGATCCTTTCCGGTATCCTTCACACTAGAGTCCTCATAGTCCCCGACTACGGACTCATCAACCCTATTGGTTATCCACATATGGTAAACGGGAAGCTCTCACGTCCTCTCACGGGTTGGTTACCGGTCTTAAGCGCCCGTGAGCCCAAGTCTAACCATATGCAACCCTACCAATAAATGGCCCCCACAATGTGATTCCCTGTCCTCTCACGGGTTGGTTACCGGTCTTGAGCGCCCATAAATCCCCATTGCTACCACGGGTCGTTCGGTCTCAATACCCCTCCGATTAGGGTCCGACATAACAGACATCCTAGCCAAACACTACTAGACAATCCTAGATATGTCATCCAACAGTTTAGGAAGGTGTCCAGAGGGCATCTCCGGAAACATCCCATAATATTCCCGTAGTAGTCCAAGGACAGAAGTGTCAAAAGGACACCTCTCCTTTCCAAACCATACTTAAGCATACACATGCATCAATTCATATCATCACATATATGGTAACTTCATATATGGAAAGAAATCAATAATTACAATCACTTGTATAACATTGATAAGTAAATCATACATGAATCAATTCAATATGAATAAGTAATGCTACTCTTAATCAAAGTTATGCAACAGTAGTATATCATTGTAAGAATCTAATTTAGGAAACATATCAATGATATTCAAATATAGAAACTAGATTCATGCTATCTATGTAATTAAGGAAATAACCATCTTACCTTTTATAACTCGCAAAGGAATCCTAAGAAATCAAGTAAGATCTTGGCAAACTTGAGAAGAAGGTCCTAAACAAGTGTATACAACATATTAGGAAAGATCCCTAACAGAAAAGATACCAAAACATCCAACACAGACCAATTCTGGAGTTGCTTTGTACTCATTGGTCGAGTGGATTGGTCGACGGTCCATCGACCAATCAATCGACCAATGCAGACAGTAGCCTAAAAAAACAGAGTTTTAAGATATGAAATCCGAATTTGGTGGTTCAAAAGGGTACTAATCAAGGGGTAAACTACATCAGTAGTATTCTAACATATAGGGGACTTCAAAACACCAATCCAAACAAGACATCAAGATCCAAATTAGGAAACAAAAAGTTACCATAGTTAGATCAACCATGGATCTTGATGAATTCGAAATAGAAATCAAAGACAAGAACAATAGGAGGATGGATCATTGCTTCAGGTAAAGGTTTCATGAAAACATACTTAGATCTTCAAGGAACAAGGCTTAGAAGCATAAATCTAAATAAGGAAATAAAACCTACCATATATGTAACTACCATGCTTCATGAAGAACACATAGTATGGTAGAAGAGAACAATTAGAGATTGATAGATCATGGATCATGGAAAGAAAACACAGTAATTAACTACTAACATGATCAACATAGAAGATCCAAAGAGATTAGAATTCAAATCAGATGTTTAACAAGATTAGATCATGGTTTGATCATGATTCCTTCAAAAGCTTGCAATGATCATGGTTAAGATCATTGTTCTAGCCTCAAATCCTTAGGATGATCATGAGAACATGTTCAGAGATGTTTGCAACAGAGAATGCAGCATCTCTTCTACTGTCTCAACTCAAAAAGGAAAGAAAAAACAAAGATGGAGGAGAAGAAGAGAGAGTAGACATACCTTTTGATGCAAAAAGAAGAGTTTCGACGAAGATCCGTCAAGAAAACACCAAGGATGCAAGGGAGATGACTTGCAGAGGTCTTTGGTTCGTTCCGGAGAGTTTGGAGGCAGCAAATACGAAGTGGACTCGAGATTGGACTTAAATAGAGCAAGAACAACCTAATTGCCAAAGACAGCACTCATTGGTCGAGTGGATTGGTCGATCGGCCCAATCGACCAATCGATCGACCAATCATGCGACAAGAAGACCAAAACAGGGAATTGAAGGCCCAGATAAAATCCAATCCTAAAGGGGTTTTGCACACAAGTCAAATGACTTACCTAATAGGTAGAAATGCCTTCAAACCAAGATAGAGAGCACTCCAAGTCCATCAACTAATCAGATCTTCATCAAGATTCAGTTTCCATAAATAGAACTTCATCATCAACTTTCATGGATTCAAAGCCAGACACCAAGTCCTCCACTGGGATGGCCCAAAGCTGACTTCTTACTTTACTTGGGGTCACTGGACCTACAAATAACAAGGTTTCTGGGTCGAGGTTAGGGCTGGGTTTTACATTCTCCCCCCCTTAAAGAAATTTCGTCCTTGAAATTGAAAGCGTAGCTGTGCTTCCAAAGAGGTTAGGAAACTTCTCCTTCATATCTTCCTCCTTCTCCCAAGAAGCTTCTTCAGGGGTATGGTTCTTCCACCGAATCTTCACCAAAGGGATGGTGCGATTCCGCAGCTGCTTGTCCTTCCTATCCAAGATTTCGGCCGGTTCTTCATCATAGGTCAAATCAGCACTAAGTCCTTCAGGTGCTTGCTGCAAAATGTGTTCCGGATTCTCTATGTATTTTCGGAGCATCGAAATATGAAACACATTGTGAACACCAGCAAGAGGCGGAGGTAATGCTAATCGATACGCAACAGGTCCAACCTTTTCCAAAATCTCGAAAGGTCCAATGTAGCGAGGGCTAAGCTTTCCCTTAACATTGAATCTCATCACACCCTTCATTGGTGAAACCTTCAGAAAAACTTTCTCTCCAACTTGAAATTTCAAATCGGTCATTCTCTTATCAGCATAAGATTTCTGTCTTGACTGGGCAGACTTAATCCTTTCTCTTATCATATCTACCATAGCACTCGTAGCTTCAATCATTTCAGGACCTAAGACTTTTCTTTCACCTGTCTCGATCCAAGGTACAAAGGTGTCCTACAAGTACTGCCATACAAAGCCTTGAATGGAGCCATGCCTATTGTTGCTTGATAACCGTTGTTATAGGCAAACTCAACCAAAGCTAGGTGTTCATCCCAATTACCACCCATATCCACCACACAAGATCCGAGCATGTCTTCCAATGTCCGAATTGTTCGCTCGCATTGTCCATCGACCGTGGATGATGAGCTGTACTCAAGTTCAATTGGGTTCCCAAGGCATTCTGCAAACTATTCCAAAACCTTGAGGTGAACCTAGGATCACGATTCGAAACAATACTCAAAGGCACACCATGCAGACGAACCACATTATCCACATAAAGCCTTGCTAGCTTATCCAGAGTATGAGTGATCTTCATAGGAATGAAATGGGCTGATTTGGTCAACCTATCAACAATCACCCACACAAAGTGTCATTGCCTTTACTTGTCCGAGGCAAGCTAGTCACAAAGTCCATGGAGATATCCTCCCACTTCCAACTAGGAATAGGAAGAGGCTGAAGTAATTCAGATGGAGGTTGTCGAACGGCTTTCACACGTTGGCAAGTCTCACACTTGGCAACAAAATCATCAACATCTGCCTTTAGACCAATCCACCAAAAATGTTCCTTCAAGTCCTTGTACATCTTGGTGCTTCCCGGGTGTATAGTAAAGACTAACTGGTGTGCTTCCTTCAATATTTCTTTCTTAACTTCTTCATTTGCAGGCACGCACAGTCTTCCCCTAAACAACAAAGCACCATCCATAGATATACCAAAGTCGGGGTCCGACTCAGGATTCGAAGAAATCTTCTCAACTTTGATCAAAAGCTCTTGATCAGAACTCTGCAGAGCAACAATCTTATCTCTAAGACCAGATCTTGCCGTCATGGCGAAAAGAATAAAATCAGAATTTTCAGGACGATTTTCAAGTCAAAACTCTCAATAGAAGACCACAATGGTAAACTCAAAGCATTCAAATCCAAAGTCTTCTTCTGGTTCTTCCTACTAAGAGCATCAGCAACAACGTTTGCTTTCCCAGGGTGATACTGGATATCACAATCATAATCAGAGACTAGTTCCAACCATCTCCTTTGTCTCATGTTCAACTCCTTTTGGGTAAAGAAGTATTTCAAACTCTTATGATCCGTGAAAATGGCAATCTTCTCACCGTAAAGGTAGTGTCTCCAAATCTTCAAAGCAAAGACAACGGCGGCAAGTTCTAGATCGTGAGTGGGGTAATTCCGCTCATAATCCTTCAATTGCCGAGAAGCATAGGCTACGACCTTGCCATGTTGCATCAGTACACAACCCAAACCAATCTTTGACGCATCGGTATAAACTGTCATACCACCGGAACTATCAGGTATAGTCAAAACCGGGGCACTTGTCAATCTATCTTTCAACTCTTGGAAATTCTTCTCACAGGCGTCAGACCAAACAAACTTTTCTTCTTTCCTGGTCAACTTAGTCATAGGAGCAGCCAACCGAGAAAAGTTCTCAATAAACCTTCGGTAGTAACCCGCCAATCCAAGAAAACTTCTTATTTCCGTTAACGACTTCGGTCTTTCCCAATCAGCCACAGCTTGGACCTTTTCAGGATCGACACGAATACCTTCGGTTGAAACTACATGACCAAGGAATACCACTCTCTTAAGCCAGCACACTTGCTAAACTTAGCGAACAACTTCTTTTCTCGCAAGTTTAGCAATGTTCATGAGAACATGTTCAGAGATGTTTGCAACAGAGAATGCAGCATCTCTTCTACTGTCTCAACTCAAAAAGGAAAGAAAAACAAAGATGGAGGAGAAGAAGAGAGAGTAGACATACCTTTTGATGCAAAAGGAAGAGTTTCGACGAAGATCCGTCAAGAAAACACCAAGGATGCAAGGGAGATGACTTGCAGAGGTCTTTGGTTCGTTCCAAAGAGTTTGGAGGCAGCAAATACGAAGTGGACTCGAGATTGGACTTAAATAGAGCAAGAAAAACCTAATTGCCAAAGACAGCACTCATTGGTCGAGTGGATTGGTCGACTGGCCCAGTCGACCAATCAGTCGACCAATGCTGATAGCAAGTCCAAAACAGGGAATTGAAGGCCCAGATCAAATCCAATCCTAAAGGGGTTTTGCACACAAGTCAAGTGACTTACCTAATAGGTAGAAATGCCTTCAAACCAAGATAGAGAGCACTCCAAGTCCATCAACTAATCCGATCTTCATCAAGATTCAGTTTCCATAAATAGAACTTCATCATCAACTTTTATGGATTCAAAGCCAGACACCAAGTCCTCCACTGGGATGGCCCAAAGCTGACTTCTTACTCTACTCCGGGTCATCGGACCTACAAATAACAAGGTTTTCGGGTCAAGGTTAGGGCTGGGTTTTACAAAAAGTAATATCGAGATCAGCGGAAGCAAAAAGAATAACTAAATAATCTTCTTCTTCAGGAGGCTTCATGCTCTGCAAGTTCATGTATCACTGTCTGTGCCACATCAGCTTCAAACTAGAAGGCTCTTTCATACGAATCATCTCCAACTTCCGACGTTGTGCAACCATCTGTACAGTTTATATAATACATACAATGAAAGGAATGAGTTCCAACGAACTCAGTAAGGAACAAGCAATTCTCATATATATGTCAATACAATCCACGAATGCACATATGAAATGATATGGATGATATGCAGAAATATGAATGCTACTAAGATCTAACTATGCAAGTCTCTAATCAGCTGACATGCTTTAAGATATACATCAGCCCTCCTTTGGGTAAGTCTCACCACTCTGATCCGGCAAGGACTGGTTACCTCTGTAGGGAACCTGGGCAAAGGGGCAAGTCCACACCTGGCTCTCAAACCTTGGCTGGGGGGTTAAGTCAACACTCTCTCACCACAACCATTGGCAATGAGTACTGGCGCATGTCGGGGTTTCTAATCCAATGCAAGGTCATAATGGTAACATACTATATGAAGTCCAGATACTTCCCCTAGGGCACCAACCAACTCGGTTCAGTATCCTTCGCAACCTAGGAGTGAGAATCCTCATGGACTGGATACCTCTGTTGGACTCCACTCCTTAACCCTATGGTCATCCACATATTATTGGGGCGGATGCTCTCATGACTCCTCGCGACACCCGGTCCGCTCCTTGGACGTCCATGAGCCCAACCCTAACATATGCAACCCTACCATTACATGACCAATAGTGGACCACTGAGTCTCCGCACGGACTGGTTACCGCTGTTGGATGAAACATAGTCACGTCACCATTGTCACGGGTCACCCGGCTTCAATTCCCCTGCCAAAAGGGTAATAGCATGTGGGGTACCTAGCCATGCAATTCTAGACTCCCTAAGTATGTCATCAAGTAATCATGATAGTGCTGGAGATATCAGCAGGCATGTGTCCCATTCCACAGCCTTCTGCTATCCCAAGCCAAGATATCCCAATGGAATACCCATTCCATCACAATCACACTACAATCACTCTTTATCATATCATGAACAGTTGTGCAATATCATAAAAGATGAAGTACATCAAGGAATACCACAAACAACGAGTATACAATAAGATTCACATGCTTTATACAATTACAGCAAGATACATGATCAAAGAATAGTAAATAGAACAGCTGAATCATCATGTATATGTAATTGCATATAAATAAGAATGCATGTCCTTACCTGTAATTTAGTAGAAGTCCTCTAACTTGATTTCCAGAAACTATTATAAGACTTTTACTTGAAACAGAAAACACCTAGGCATAAGGTTACAAGAATATATAAGAGTCAAGAGTCAAAACAAATCCAAAATCAAACTTACACAGACACTGGAAACCGGCCGGTCGCTTGAGCCGGTCGCTTAGGTTGAGCGACCGCCACTAGTGACTGCCCCAAAAACAGAGAGTTTCAGATCCAAAACTCAGGCTTCTGATCATCAGTTTTCAATCCGGATTTCGAGTGATCATGGCCAAAGTCTCGAATCTAACACTCCAAGAGACACTAGGTGATAAGAAACCTAACAAACATCACAAATGGATTACCCAGAAACTTTCCCCTTGACTAGATCCATCCATTAACAAATGCAGGGATTCGTTTCTGGACAGGATCTCAACATTGGAAAGGGAGTACAACAAATCAATTGGGTAACCACTAACAAAAAGGGGATGGGTTCATATCAATTAGAGGTTAAAAAGAAGAGAATTGCAGATGGAGATTCATTACCTTAACCAGAATCACCAAGAATTGAAGAGAAAAGGTTCCATAACATTAACAACACATCAGACCTAAATCCTGCACGTTTCCACAGCCGCCTAATCGCCCAAAATAGCAATCCCGAACATAATAATGCGTTAATAGGGCGAGGGATGCTATTTATAACGAACAGGGGGCAAAATAGGGCAAAACCCCGAAAACAGACCTGGCGGTCGCTCCAGTCGGTCGCTTGGTTCAATCGACCACCACTAGCAACCGCCCCCATGTATATTGCTATACAAGGGTGCTTTGCTCATGGGGTTGAAGACCAAGTACAACCTAACCCAAATGAAGACATGGGGGAGATCATAGTCCGAAAAATCAATCTCAATAGGTCAATAATAAAGGGGTTAGGGTTTCATCATAACATATGGCTCATGAAAAGGTTATGATCACGGAAAGAGAGGGAATGATTGTTATCAAGAAAATAACAAGAAATCATAGGAAATCTAGTTTAGGTTAATAGAAATATTACCCATGAGGTTTCCCTCACATGGAAGGTTACAAAAGGTTTCCAGAAAGATCATTCAAGGGTTAGGGTTTCAAGGAATTTATTTGGCTAGGGTTAAGATCATGATGATGATCATAGATCTCAAAGAATAGGATGAGATCATGGAATAGATGGTTGCAAGAATGCATCATCTTTTTCTTGATCTCAAACAAGAACAAGAACGAAGAAAGAATAATTAGAAATCCTAATTAGGTTAACATGGATCATGAAGAAAATATAGTGTGATCAAGGATAAAGAATTAGAGAATGATAGGTTACAATTTTAGTAAAGAAAACACGTTGATTGGCTGTTAACAAGATCAAACTAAGGGTTCTTGGTTTGATCCAAGAGGTTAGGATTTCACCCTTTTTTGGCTCCCAATGAAAAGGTTGAGAGCACCGGATGAAGGGAAGTAAATTGATAGCAAATAAAACAAGAAAATATAGATGATCAAGTTTAGGTTAACACAAATATCACCCAAGGGAAAGAGAAACAACGAATCAAGATTCACCCATGGGAAAGAGAAACAAAGAATGCACAATCTGAAAAAGGAGTTGGGGAGTTTCCAACAGATAAAAGAACAATAGGGTTTCATATATGGTTACCTCTCATGAGAGTTGGTTATCTCCCATGAGAGTTACCCATAATTAACTCCCACAAAAACAACCCAAGATAGATAAGGGAACATCTCATTAATATTTCAAAATAAAGAATGGAATTAGGAAGGGTCTACTAATGAGAGAAAATAAGGTTCTCAATTAAAGTGAAAGGAAAGAAATTCAAATCATACAATTAGGGATTTACTAACAAGAATCCGTGTATCCCACAGAAAGACTAGGGAGAATAAAGATTCACCCTTAGGGCAAAGAATTTACAATCAAGAAAGGTTTTGGGGAGGGTCCAATGAATTAATAGAAAATAAAAGGGTTGCCAATTGGTTACCCTCTCATGAGAGTTACCCAAGAATTTCCCCTCAAAATCTCTCCCTTTTGGCTTCCAATGGTCCAAGGAAAATTAGGGATCAACTCCTCAATTATGAGGACACAAGGGAAGGTCATGGTAATAATATGAGACCTTCCCCACAATCATAAAGATAGGTAGAAAATTAGGGAAAGTATCATTAAGATCTTTGGTGGAATCAAATTCAAGAATCATCGCCATATGGCTTTCAAGAACATAGAGTGAATTGTGGAATTCACTCTAGGGCTAAAAGAATTAAAGAAGAGGTCATTACAGCAATGTAATACCCTTCTCAAAATCAAAATATCAGAAGTAGAGAAGAAAGAATGAATTAAAGAAGAAACGAATTGCATACCAACCTTTTAGAAGAGAAACCGCTGAAGAAACCTGAACAGATGCTTGAGGATCTTCCTTGGCTTATCCCACGTTCTCCAAAGACTTAGAAACAGATTGAGAGTGAAACACTTGGAGTTCCCCCTTTTAAATAGCACAAAGAGTTCAAGAGTTACTAGGGTTTCACCAAACGGACCAAACTGCCCCCGATGGTTGATTGATTGCCAAATAGGAAGTTCAAAGGTTGATCCCACACTATCTAGAAGTTTAGAAACATAGTGGGAATAGTTTACCACGAAATTAAAGGAAATAAAGCTTTTGAAAACCTTCAAAACAGATATTTACCAAAATGCCACTGCCTGGACAGCTTATTCAAAACAAAGGATTTAATGGGCCAAACTTCAATATTTTTGGATGGGCTTCTATCAACACATCATACTACTTACCTAGTATGGAGGGATGTCTTCAAACCAGGTCCAACTAAGCTTTAGGTCCATCAACCAAGTTCTTCTTCACAAATAAATAGTTCAACACCAAATCAAGAAAGGTTTCCATAAGGAAACACCATCATCAATATCCATGGGTTTTGGGTCAAACACCATATCTTCTACTGAGATGGCCCACAAAGACATCTTCCTCATTTTGGGACATTGGATCAACTCTAAGGGAAATGTCTGACATGGCTTCCTAAGATTTTAAAAGATAGTAAAACTAAAATCACGGTCAAACTTCAAAGTCAACATTAAACAAACCCCACTTCACCCAAAACAGATTGGGTTTTCGGGCTAGATTTGGGCTGGGTGTCACAAGCATGAAAAGTAGCAAAATAGTGGATAACTTAGCTACAAGTCGCCAGAAGTCAGGGGAATCAGCTCAAAGTTATATGAATTGATTCAATCAAGAATCGATTCAGATAAAGGACCTGAATGAAGTGGTGGATATGATGCTTGTTCAAAGGTTTGACAGATGATCATTTGCTAGAATTTTTTATTATGTACAAGCCGACGAACATTGCAGAATTGACAACACGATGTAACCAGTATGCTAACATGAAAGATATTTTACAAGCCAGGAAGGAAACTGATGGTGGTGGGAGTAGAAAGAAGGAAGATGGAGCTATATAATCTGATCAGAGAGATCGAAGAAATAACAGAAATTACTCAAGGAATGGTCCTGATCGTCAAATTAGAAGAGATATTCCAAGACCATTCCCAGAGAATTATACTCCTCTTAATACCAGAAGATCAGAAATTTTGCGAATCCAACATCAAGGATTTGTAAAATGGCCAGCGTCGATGATAGCAAAGGCGGAAGAGCGAAATTTGAATAGATATTGCAGATTTCATAGAGATCATGGTCATGATACAGATGATTGTAGAATTTTGAAGAATGAAATTGAACGGTTGATCAGTCTGGGGCGGCTAGATTGATATGTCCAAAGGAGAAATGGAGGACAACAAAGAGATGTTGTTGATCAACCAAGAAGGTGGAATAATCGGGCACCAGCAAAGGAGGACCAGGCGAAAAGAGATTTTCAGTCTAATTCTCCAAATGAAAATGCTAAGGATAAGGAAAATCAAAGGGTTCAACAGAAACAATCTCCTGTCATGATCATTTTGGGGAGTTTAGATCTAAACTCAATTTCAAAATCTAAAGCTCATGCCAGGTATGTCAATACTGTTGAATCTCATGTTATTCCCAAAAGAATTAAGAAGATGAGGGAAATAGTCTTCACGGAGGAGGAGATGGATGGAATTTAAGAACCACATGATGATGCCATCGTTGTTGTCATTGAGGTGGCAAACAGAGACATTCACAGGGTTTTAATTGATACAGGGTCTTCCATTGACATTATGTCTTACAAAGCCTTTCAACGGTTGAAGATGGATACTGTGAAGATAAAACCTTGTGGTACAAGGTTATTTGGGTTCTCTGGAGAGTCTACTTCGGTGGAAGGAACTGTGGAGTTAACAGTAACGTTGGTAATGCATCCACAAACAGTAACTACAGTTACTAAATTTTTGTTGATAAAGAATCTGTCAGCATACAATATAATCTTGGGAAGACCAACTTTAAATTCCATTGGAGTTGTGGTTTCAACAAGGCATTTAAAAGTGAAATTTTCAACTGAAGGAGGCATTGGAGAATGCAGATCTGATCAGAAAACTTCAAGGCGAGGCTATACAACTTTTTTGAAAGACTCCAAGTCACAAGGTAGAGCTCTTGCCCTTACTGTTGAAATTATGGACAATAGGGATGAGGAGAAAATTCAGAGAGGAGAACCAGTGGAGAAATTAGAAAAATTCTCTTTTGATCTTGAAAGTCCAGAGAAGGGGACCATGATTGGGGCAGATCAAACTAATCAGGATAAAGTCTTGTTAAAAGAATTTCTTCATATAAATGTGGATGTCTTTGCCTGGTCAGCACAAGACATGCCAGGTTTGAGCAGGGAAGTTGAGGAGCACTACCTCTGGATAGACAATACTGCTAAACCGGTAAAACAAAAAAGGAGAAATTTCTCATCAGAAAAACATGATGCAATCAAAGTTGAAGTCGAAAAGCTCAGGAAATCAAAGTTTATTAAGCAGATTGAATGTCCCAAATGGTTGGCAAACGTTGTAATGGTGAAGAAACATAATGGCAAGTGGAGAATGTGTGTGGATTATATTGATCTGAACAAAGCTTGTCCCAAGGATTGTTATCCTTTGCCGCGGATTGATCAGTTGATCGATGCCACATCAGGTCAGCAAATGTTAAGTTTTATGGATGCCTATTATGGCTATAATCAGATCCTTATGAAGGAGGACCAACCTCATACGACATTTATGACAAATCGCGAAAGCTATTGCTACAAGGTTATGCCTTTTGGATTGAAAAATGCTAGAGCAACATATCAAAGAGCAATGAATAAGTTGTTCGCTGATTAGATTGGGAGGAACATGGAAGTTTATGTTGATGATCTTCTAGTAAAGAGTCAATTCAGGTCTGATCATCTCACTGATATGAAGGAATGCTTTGATGTACTCAGAAGGAATGGAATGAGACTTAACCTTGAGAAGTGCGCCTTTGGAGTTTCATCTGGAAAATTCTTGGGTTATATGGTCATGCAAAGGGGTATTGAGGCAAATCCATAAAAAATTAAGGCCATTCTGGATATGCCACCACCCAGCAATATGAAGGAGATCCAAAGTTTGACAGGGAAAATTGCAGCATTGAGCAGATTTATATACAGATCTGGAGATAAGTGTGCACCCTTTTTCAAGGTGTTGAAAAATTTAAATGCACTCAATGAATTCAGATGGTCAGAGGACTGTCAAAATTCATTTGAAGAATTAAAAAGAAGGCTGACTAGTCCACCAGTTCTATCTCGCCCAATATCAGGAGAAGCCTTGCAAATATACTTATCTTCTTTGAAGGCAGCAGTGAGTGCAATATTAATTCAGGAAGAAGGTATGATTCAAAATCCTATCTGTCACATCCACTCAGTCAGGTACCCTACCGGCATACCTAAGTGTGTGATCCACAGCCCCGAAGATCAAGTATCGAGGTAATCAACCTCCCACATAGACAATAACATAATCATGAACATAAATAATCAATGTGTAAAGTATAAATGAGAGATCAAAATAAGGAAGGAATAAATCGTATATTATCAGAGTACGAAAGACAATCAAAATGTCAAAATCATAAAGTAAAGTGAGGCGGAAATCTCACTCTACTAACAGCGAAAAAGTAGTTCTAAAAAGAAAAGGGAAAAAGAATCAAAACTAATCCCAGTAGCAAGTACAATAAGTAACTAAATTGTTCTCAATCTTATAGACGACATCTCTATAAGTATAAATCTCAAAAATGGCGCAAGGGCACTTCCACTCTATGGTTAGACTAAGCATCGTACGCAGCATAACCACCCGCGGAATCTTCAGTGTAATTGTCGTAACCGTAATCACCTTCCTGGAGATATGTCTCTTCTCCTTGCGCTTCTTCGTACGAGCAGTCATGATATTCAGAACTTGTAGAGAAATCTAACAATACATAACACAAAAGGAATGAGTTTCAAAAGAAACCCAGTAAGGCAGTTAATCCATAATAACATAAATAACAGGATTTCAAAGCAAAGTAAGATGCAATATGATATGAAACATATGATGCATTATGATTCTAACTCTATGTATGCTGGTCTCTATTAGCAGACATGCTTTAAGTCATAGCACCGTACTTCTTTAGGAAGCTCTCATCACACAACGCCTTTTGGTAGTGGGTCCGGCATCCCTCGGGACATTCCATGGCTGGGGTTTAGGTCACCGCTCTCTCACATCACCATTGGTCTAAGTACTGGCGCATGTCAGGGTCAAAGCCTAGCCAAATGCAAGTCTCCTACTTAGTTACATCAACTCAGATCTAGATACGTCCATTCCTCGCCCCTGGCGATCCTTTCAGGTATCCTTCACACTAGAGTCCTCATAGTCCCTGACTACGGACTCATCAACCCAATTGGTTATCCACATATGGTAAATGGGAAGCTCTCACGTCCTCTCACGGGTTGGTTACCGGTCTTGAGTGCCCATGAGCCCAAGTCTATCCATATGCAACCCTACCAATAAATGGCCCCCACAATGTGATTCCTGTCCTCTCACGGGTTGGTTACCGGTCTTGAGCGCCCATGAATCCCCATTGCTACCACGGGTCGTTCGGTCTCAATACCCCTCCGATTAGGGTCTGACATAACGGGACATCCTAGCCAAACACTACTAGACATCCCTAGATATGTCAACCAACAAGTTAGGAAGGTGTCCAAAGGGCATCTCCAGAAACATCCCATAATATTCCCGTAGGTGTCCAAGGATAGAAGTGTCAAAAGGACACCTCCCCTTTCCAAACCATACCTAATCATTCACAACCATAAATCCATCATATCACATATATGGTAACTTCTTATAAGGAAAGAAATCAATAACAACATCCAACTTATACATAATTGGTAAATAAATCATACATGAACTAATTAGCATAAACAAGTAATGTTACTGTAATCAAAGTAGATTGCATCAGTATTCAACCAATATAAGAATCTATTTATAGAAGTAAATCAAAAGACTCAAATATGGAAACTAATCATGCAATCCATGTGATTAAGGAAATAACTATCCTTACCTTAATTACTTCGCAAAGGATCTTGGAGATCAAGTAAGATCTTTTCTAAACTTGGAAAGAAAATCCTAAACAAGTATATATAACATATTAGGAAAGATACCTAGAAGGAAAGAGATCAAATCATCCAAAACAGACCAAATATGAGGTTGCTGTCCTCATTGGTCGATTGATTGGTCTACTGCCTCAGTCGACCAACAGAGATAGTGACTTACAAAATCAAAGATTTCTAATTATAAATCCGAATTTGGTGATTCAAAATGTCACCAAACAAGAGGAATATGCAAGGATAGTGTATTGGTATATAGAGGACTTCAAAACTCCAATAATATCAAGTCTTCAAGTTACAAATTAGGAAACAAAAACTTATCATAATTAGATCAATCATGGTTCTTGAAGAAATCATAGCAAAATCATGGACGAGAAACTATAGGATGATGGATTACTAATCTGATAAAGGATTTATGAAAAGCATGCATAGATCTTCTAGAAAAATAGATCTAAGAATGAAAAACATCAATCTAAAAAAGGAAAGAGGATGAATACATGGTTTCCTTCAAAAGCGAGTGATGATCTTGATGAAGATCATCCACCAAGCTTTAGATCCTTAGGAAAAGAGAGGGAATGAGTAGATTGATGGTTGCAACAGAGATGCAATATCATCTCTACTGTCCTCAAACAGAAAAGGAAAGAAAAATAATGGAGAATCAAAGATGAAGCATAAAAGAGGATGATCACATACCTTTCTGTGTAAATGCAAGAGATATGACGAAGATCCATCGAGAAAATCACCAAGGATGCAGAGGAGATGCCTTGAGGAGGGCTCTGGTTTGTTCCAAAGAGTTTGGAGGCACAAAAGACGAATTAGATTTGAAGTTGGGCTTAAATATAGAAGCCAAGACCTAATTCAACAAAACAGATACCTTTGGTCGATTGGTTGGTCGATGGCCCCGGTCGACCAAGCAGTCGACGAAGCAGGACAGTAATTCCAAAATAGGGAATTGAAGGCTCAGATCAAATCCAAACATTAAGGGGTTTTGCACACACACCAAGTGACTTACCTAGTGTGTAGAAATGCCTTCGAACCAAGTCAGAGAGTACTCCAAGTCCATCAACTAATTCCTTCTTCATCAGGGTGCTGTTTCCATAAATGGAACACTGTCATCAACACTCATGGATCTTAAGCCAAACACCAAGTCTTCCATTGACATGGCCCATAGTTGACTTCTTGCCTTACTTTGGGTTGTCATACCTACAAACAACAGGGTTTCCGTTTCAAGGTTAGGGTTGGGTTTCACACTATCTACTTTGTAAGTCATACTGTGAAACCTAGCCCTAACCTAACCCTAACCTTGACCCGGTAACCCGGTTGTTTGTAGGTCTGAAGACCCAGAGTAAAGGAAGAAGCCAACTATGGGCCATCTCAGTAGAAGACATGGTGTTTGACTCTGAACCCATGGATGTTGATGATGGAGTTCCATACTTGGAAGTCTGTGCAGATTTGGAAAGGAAGCTGCACCTGTCTGAAGATGAGATTAGTTGAAGGACTTGGAGTATTATTTGACTTGGTTTGAAGGTATTTCTACACACTAGATATGTTACTTGATGTGTGTGCAAAAGCCCATAAGGTTTAGAGCCCATTTGATCCTTCAATTCCCTGATTGTTCCTTTCTGTCTGCCTTGGTCGACTGATTGGTCGATTGGACCACTCGACCAAGCACTCGACCAAAGGATTGTTAAATCCGAGAAAATGTAATTTTAGGGTTTTTCACTTATATTTAAACCCTACTTCGTGTTTCTTAGCTACGGTTGCCTCCTAAACACTTTTTGAACGTGAGAAGACCTCTCCGAAACTCTCTCTGGTGATTCAAACGACTCCTCTGCAGATCTGAAGCCTCTCATCTCTGATCTGCCAATTCAAGGTTAGTAATCACTTCGACATTACGAATTTCTTTTCTTCGATCTTGTTCTTGATTGAGATCAGGAAGAAGATGCTGCATTCTTGCAACCATCCCTTCGTGATCTCCTTCTATTCTTTGAGATCTATGATCATTGTCATGATCTTAACCCTAGCCTGATTAAATTCTTGAAACCCTAACCTTGTATGATCTTTTTGGAAACCTCTGGTAATCTCCCATGCGAGGGAAACCTCATGGGTAATATTTATGTTAATCTAAACTTGATTATTCTATGATTTCTTGTTATTTTCTTGATAACAATCTTTCCCTTTTATTCTGTGATCATAACCTTTTCTTGGGAGCCATAAAGGTTGAAACCCTAGTTTCTTGGGTCAAATCAAGAACCCATAGTTTGACCATGACTTGATGATATTATCTTCCTAAATGATTCTAATACATCCTAGGAAGTTCCCCTTCGAATTTCGGATCAATCCGACTTCAAACGAAGAAGTTATGACCAAATCAGTTTTTACTTTTCTGTATTGACTCGATTGGTCGACTGGACCACTCGACCAAGCACTTGACCAAAGGAGGCAGTAGCTTCATTTTTCGCCCGATTTGATTCGTTTTCTCTCTGATCTTTTAGGTATCTTTCCTAGTGTTGTATCTATGATTGTTAGGAGTTTATTTGCCAAGTTTGGAGTTGCTCTCTTTGATCTTTAGATTATCTTCAGCGATAATCAAGGTAAGGACAGTTATTTCATAATAACATAGATCGCATACTCTCTGGTTTCTACTTTAAGAAACTATGAGTTTGTTTACTGTTCTTGTACTTTATACTTTTGATATACTACTGTAAGTACAGTAGCACTTGTTTATGTATTCTTTTTCATTATTGAAGCTTATATGAAATGTTTATGACTGCTTGATCGGATCATGCTTTTACATTATCTTTTATATGATGAATTGTTGGTTGTGTATGACATGACTGATCTGAGAATGTGTTTGATAAGATATGGTTTGGGATTGGGAAGTGCCCTTTTGACACCTCTGTCCTTGGACATCGGAGGGAATAATATGGGATGTTCTCCGAAGATGCCCATCGACGCTATCCCGAATCATTGGTTGTCATATCTTGGACTGTCTAGCAGTGTTTGGCTAGGATGTACCCGTTATATCAGACCCGAATCGGAAGGGTATTGAGACCGAATGACCCGTGGTAGCAATGTGATTCACGGGTGTTTAAGACCAGTAACCAACCCGTGAGAGGACGGGAATCATATTGTGGGGGCCATTTATTGGAGGGTTGCATATGGTTAGACTTGGGTTCATGGGCGCTCAAGACCGGTAACCAACCCGTGAGAGGACATGAGAGCTTCCCGTTTACCATATTTGGATAACCAATAGGGTTGATGAGTCTGTAGTCTGGGACTATTAGGACTCTAGTGTGAAGGATACCGGAAAGGATCGTCAGGGATGTGGAATGGACGTATCTGGAACTGAGTTGATGTGATTGTGTAGATGACTTGCATTGGGCTAGGCTTAACCTTGACATGCGCCAGTACTTAGACCAATGGTGATGTGAGAGAGTGGTGACTTGAACCCCAACCATGGTTTGATGAGGACTTCACCCAATTACCCGGCCAGATCCAAGATGCCAGGATGGCTGAGGGGGAGTGACTGACGACCCAAAGAAGTACGGTGCTATGACTTAAAACATGTCTGCCAATAGAGATCAGCATACATATAGAGTTTAGATGCATACATACATTATTTGTTTCATACTGCATTGCATCTTGTTATGATTTGCTGCATGTTATTTATGTTGTTATGAGTTAACATGCCTTACTAAGTTTCTTTTGAAACTCATTCTTTTTTGTACAATCTTTTGTTAGATTATTCTACAGGTACTAACTACTATGACGGACAGTATGATGAAGTGCAAGCCGATGAAGCGTACTACATGCAAGGTGTTGGCGACAATCAAGATTACACTGATGATCCCTCGAGCGATCACATTGTGTACTACGATTAGACGTAATGTAGTGATGGAACATCTTTGTTGGATTGACGAAGTCCACTATTTTGAAGATGTCATCTATAGGATAGAAAACTCTTCAGTTTAGTTTGTCTTTCTTATTTTCTTTTGTTTCAGTTGTAATTCCTTTTAGACTTACATACTACGTTCCGCTGTATTTATGGAGTGAGTTTCCGCCTCTCTCTACTCCATTTTGATATCTTCGAATATCTGGTATCATTTTCCGCACTCTGATTATATTGATTATTCATTTCCTAATTTGAATCTTTTGTGTATAATATTAAAAACCTTGATTATTTCCTGTTTATGATTATGTTATTGTATATGTGAGAGGATGATTTCCTCGATACTTGATCTTCGGGGTTGTGGATCACACTCCCGGGTATGCCAGTTAGGGTACCGGCTGGGGGGATGTGACACATACATTGTTAGATGCAGAATCTAGATATCCAGAATTTGAGAAACAAGCCTTAGCTTTGATAATAGCGGCCAGAAAGCTCAGGCCCTATTTTCAGGCTCATCCAATTATTGTTCTTACTAATTGGCCTTTAAAGAAATATTGCATAAGCCTGACCTTGCCGGGAGAATGGTATCATGGGCAGTATAATTGACAGAACATGATATAGACTATAAACTAGAACTGTCACATCCCGCCCTAAATCCACCAAGGGGATACCCTATATGGATTACCCGGGGAGTGAATTACAGTCCCGCCGATCAAGTTTAGGAACGATCATAGTCACTTAGCACAATAATATAATCAAAAGCAAGAACAATTCCTTGTATCCAAATAATTTAATAATAAAAGTCGAGAAAGTACCTCAGAAGGATTCACAAATAACATCAGAGTGCGGAAAGGATTTCATTAGTATAAACAATCAAGTGTGAAAAGGAGGGAGGAAACCCATCCTATAATAATAGCGGAAGATGAAACGACTAAAAGTAAAGGTTACAACCGATTCACCAAATAACAAGTGAAACAACTAAGCTATAGTCCCGACAATTCAAATAAAAGGTTAAAAAAGGAATGAGGCGACATCCCATCCCTAACACACAAATATAAAACTAAACTGCTACAAACAAGTCCCGATCTTGGTCTACTCGTCTTTATCAACTGGTTCATCGCCACCAGTATGATACAAGTCTTCAACTCGGCCTCCAGAGGGTTGACTCGCCACACAATCAACGGTGGTAGTACTGCGAGAAAAGTCTAACAAAATATGTTGCAAAAAGGAGTGAGTTCGGAAGAACTCAGCAAGGTAGTCATTCCATAAAATATAAACCATATGATACAAGCCATAACATGATGCAAGTATGGTTCTAACTCTATGAATGCTGGTCTCTAAGGTAGACATGCTTTAAGTCATAGCACCATACTTCTCTGGGTCATCTGTCAATCTCCCGTTCCATATCTTGGGAATGCCCGGGGAATATCGATAAAGTCCTCAAAAAAACCATGGTTGGGGATTTAGTCACCACTCTCTCACATCACCATTTGGTATAAGTATTGGCGCATGTCACAGCAAAGCCTAGCCCAATGCAAGTCTTCTACTCAGTCATATCAACTCAGATCCAGATACGTCCATTCCTCGCCCCCGGCGATCCTTTCCGGTATCCTTCTCACTAGAGTCAGCGTAATCCCGGATTACGGACTCATCAACCCTATTGGTCATCCACAAATAGTAAACGGGAAGCTCTCACGTCTTCTCACGGGTTGGTTACCAGTCTTGAGTGCCTGTGAGCCCAAGTCTATCCATTTGCAACCCTACCAATAAATGGCACAATGAGATTTATGACCTTTCACGGGTTGGTTACCGGTATTGATTGCCCACGAATCCCCACTGCTACCACGGGTCGTTCGGTCTCAATGCCCTTCCGATTCGGGTCTGATACGACAGGGACATCCTAGCCAAACCACTAGACAGTCCTATGTATGTCATCCAATAACCCGGGAAAGAGTTGATAGGCACCTTCGGAGAACATCCCATACTATTCCCTCCGGTGCCCAAGGACAGAAGCGTCAATAGGACACTCCCCAATCCCAAGTTATACGTAGGCAATCGCATATTCAAGTTCATCACTTCTCATGCATCCAATACATCTTCATAATACAAGTTAAATCATGATATTGAAATGAATCATCATAGACATAAGTAAAAAAGAATAGTAATGTAACATGACAAGAGTATAAAGATTTCAATACTGCTGTTCTAACACATATATAACAGTCTTATAAAGATTAAAAGTAATCAAGAGATTCTATTCATAAATAAGAACATGAATCATAAGTTGATGATCTATATGTTTATGGAGATAACCATCCTTACCTTAGGTTGAGTTGATGATGAATTGAGAATACCAAGAATTAGTCCAAAAGAATTGTTAAGACCCTAAACAAACATCAATAATAAGTTAGAGAAGAAGTCGGGAAGATCGGATGTCAAACGGATCAAAACGGAGCAAGGTTGCTGTCAGCAACAAGTTTGGTCGATGGTCTTGGTCGATGGTATCGACCAAAAGGATCGACCAAAATTGTCTTCGGGGCTGCATAATGGGTTTTGGGGATTTTGGTCCAAAATGGGTCTTCCGGGGTTCGGATCGATCTGAAACTTGGAGGGATGATTAATAACAATGTAAGAACACTACCTAGCAAGTATTATCACAATCCAATGGTCCAAATGAAAAACCCCCAAATTGAGGTCCTATGTTCTAAAGACAAGAATCCTAGCATTCATGAGAAATTGATGGAATTGAAAGGGAAGCTAGAGAATTAGTTGGGGAATAGGTTAGGAACATGATTACAATCATTTGCAAGCCAGAGATTAGACTAATCATACTCCACATCTCAATTTAGTGTAAGAAATCAAGTTGTTAAGCAAGGAATCATGGTAATGTATGTGTAAGGATCAAGATGCATGTGAGGCATAGCAAGAATGAAGGAAAAACAAGTATAAATGGGAAGAGACGTTCATGGAAAGGTGTTTGCAAGGTTGCAGCACCTTGGCCATGGTCTCATCAGTAAAAGATGAAGGGAAGTGGGTAGGATAGAGAGAAAGAGAGAGAATCATACGTTAGAAGATGATAGTTGGAGAAAAGAGACAATGATTATTGTAGAAGATCATCACCAAAGCCAAAGAGGAGCCTAAGAGGAGCCTTCCCACGTTCTCAGGTGTTGAAATGAGTAAAATATCATTCTAGGTTCGAGGTTTCACTTAAATAGAGGAAGGAATATCCAAAAAGCATCTTTTTCTCGATTCTGGGCAACTTTGGTTGATGGTCCTTGGTTGATGGCATCGACCAAAACAGGTAACAGGTTTCAGCAGAAAATCCATAAATAGTTCAGCAACTTCGAATAGGGATTCGGAGGGCTATACAAGGTCAAATTGAGTGAGGTTTTCTCCTAAAAGTCCATCAAGAAGTTTAGTTTCCAGAAATACCTTTGGATCAAGCATGAGAGTTCATTAGGTCCACAAACTAAGCTAACCTTCTTCGATGCGCAAGCAGGATTTGCCAGACATAGTTCAGCAACTTCGGACAGGGACTTGGAGGGCTATATGGGGTCCAATGGAGTGGGGTTTTCTCCTACAAGTCCATCAAGAAGTCTAGTTTTGGGAAATATAATCAGATTGAGCACAGTAGTTCATTTGGTATTTCAACTAATTCACCCCTCTTCGGTGCGCAGATTCAAAACTAACACTGACAATGCTCTCAAGTGAGGGGCATCATCGTCAATGTCCACGGGGTTGGGTTCCGACACCAAATCATCAACCAAAAGGGTCCAAAAGTATATTTTCCCCCACTTTGGGTCTTCGGACCTATAAACATAACAGGTCCCGGGCTGGGTCAAGGTTAGGATAAGGCCAGACATTACAAGATCTACCCTAAGGGAAAGGTCTGACATGGCTTCTTAAGGTTTTCAAAGATAATAATATTGAAATTAAAGTCCAACTTTTAAGGTCTAACATTGAACCAGTCTTTCTTTATCCCAAAATAAATAGGGTGTCCGGGCTAGGTTTGGGCTGGATGTTACAAGAACTGCGATAAAGGCACAAGTCCTGGCTGACTTTATTGTTGAAAGCATTTCACTACCGGAAGATCAGGGAAATTTTAGTGAAGTATCTACTGGGTGGATTCTTCATGTGGATGGATCAAGTCATTCTCAGGGATCAGAAGTAGGTATGATTTTACAAAGTCCATTTGGATTTGTAATTCAGAGTGCCCTTCAATTTAATTTTTGTGCTTCAAATAACGAGGCAGAATATGAGGCTCTTATTGTGGGGTTACGATTGGCCAAATCCTTATGTGTACAAAACATTGAATTTAAGAGTGATTATGAACTGGTGGTCAGCCAGGTTACAGGAATATATGGGGCAAAAGATGATAGGATGATCAATTATCTTAAGAAGGTGCTGGAATATAAAGGGTGGTTTCAACAATTCTCAATTATGAGGATACCCAAAAATCAGAACACAATGGTAGATTCTCTAGCAAAGTTAGCATTGGCAAAATTTGCCTCTTTGCCATAGGCTGTATATATTGAAGAGTTATATATCCCATCATATTCAGAGCAAGAGATAATGGAAATGGATGTGGAAGTGCCTTGGATGGATCCTATTTTACAGTATCTTAAAGAGGATATTCTCCCTGAAGATAAAGAAAAGGCCAGAACGTTAAAAAGAAGAGCTGCAAAGTTTATTCTAAAAGATGAACTGTTGTATAAAAGAACAATTTCTAGGACACTTTTGAAATGTTTAGGACCATCCGACTCACAATATGCCTTAGCAGAGGTCCATGAAGGGATCTGTGGGAGTCATCTAGGTGGAAGAGCCTTATCCTATAAAATTTTGAGACAAGGATTCTATTGGCCACGGATGCAATCTGAAGCAATTGAATACGTAAGAAAATGCCATCAATGCCAAATTCATGCTCCGATTTAGAAACAACCAACAGAACAGTTGACCTCAATTCTCAATCCCATTCCATTTGCAATGTGGGGAATGGATTTACTTTGTCCATTTCCTGTGGCATCTGGAGGAAGAAAATTTGTGGTAGCTGCAATTGATTATTTTACAAAATGGGTGGAGGCAGAAGCTTTGAAGTTTTTTTAGAAATATGATCATTTTTATATATGGTCTGCCTAAGGTCATGTTGATAGATCATGGCACTCAGTTTGATAATGAAAGGTTCAAAGAATTCTGCATAGATTACCACATTGAGTATAAAAATTCTTCTGTGGCTTATCCTCAATGCAATGGGCAGATTGAGATAACTAACAAAACTCTCTTGCAAGGAATCAAAAGAAGATTAGATGAAGCAAATAGTCTATGGGTAGACGAATTACCTCATTTGTTATGGGCATACAGAACTACAGTCAGAACACCAACAGGGGAGACACCTTTTAAATTGACTTACAGGTCAAAGGCCTTGGCTCCAGTAGAGGTAATGGTTGGATCAGAGATATCATAAAAATTTGATCCAGCAACCAATGAAGAAGGACTGAGAGTGAGTCTAGAGTTTTTGGACGAAGTTAGAGAAAAAGCTCGATATCGAAATATAGAATACGAAAGGAGGGCAGAAGCATACTATAATGCTCGTGTCAGGCCTAAATCTTTTAAGGTTGGAGATTTGGTTTTAAGGAAAAAATCGGCATCAGACCCAAGAGATTGTGGAAAGCTTTCCGCAAACTGGGAAGGACTATATGTGGTAACAAAGCCTGTAAGCACAAACACATATTGGCTCAAGGATATTCATGGAAGCTGTTTGAGGCGACCGTGGAATGTGATTCACCTCAAAAAGTATTATCAATAGAAAGGGAGCAGAATTTTCTGATGTTTTTGAAGGATTGTTTCAGTCAACCATTATCACTTAAAGATTTTTCTTCAATTGCGTAAAAGAGCCTTTTGAGACCTGGTCAAGCTTTATGAAGCTGACCACAGATCATTCCTTTCGAGGGTGGTCTCGACTTTCTGTAAGTCAAGCTCAAGTAGCCAGCCTTCCGAGGCCTAATCACGCTAGCTGACCATGGATCATTCCTTCCGAGGGTGGTCCCGACTTTTCGAAGTCAGGTTCAAGTAGCTAGCCTTCCGAGGCCTGGTCATGCTTTTCGAAGCTGATCACGGATCATTCCTTCCGAGGGTGGTCCCGACTTTCCGAAGTCAAGCTCAAGTAGCCAGCCTTCCGAGGTAGCCTTTCAAGGCCTGATCATGCTAGCTAATCAAGGATCATTCCTTCCAAGGGTGGTCCCGACTTTCTGTAAGTCAGGCTCAAGTAGCCAGCCTTCCGAGGCAGCCTTTCGAGGTTTGATCACATTTTCAGGAGCTGATCAAGAAAATTTCTTACAAGACTGATTATATTGAAGATTCTAATCAAAGTTGCTAAGATTCTCTTCAAATATTGTCTAAGGGCAGAAAGTTTCTAATAAGCTATTAGGGCACTTGTCAGCTATTTTCTCTAAAAACTTCTGATCAGTTGTTAAAGTTCTCATCGGCCACTTTGCAAGGATCAAAAGTTATAAATTCTAGTCAAAATTAGATGAGAATCTTATGTTTCACAAAGCAAATTGACAGTCAAAGGGATTATTTTATAAAGGAGCAAAAAGAAAAGAAAGGTAAATTCTATTAATCAGAGAAAAAGAAGATCCAAAAGATCAACAGAGTCAGAGCTATTACATCAAAAGGTTTACAAAAAAAAGAGGGTATATCAAAAACAAAGGCAAAGGAAAACATTCTTTTCTAAGTATCTAGGTCAATTGGAGGATTGTTGTCAGCAGCAGGATTTTTGTCATCTTCTGGAAAAGGCTCCTCATCATCATTGGAAGAATAACTATAACCAGAGCTGGCAGTTTCTTCTTTCTCAGAATTTACATCTTCGTTCTCATCTTCAGCATCTTTTGAAGAACTCTCAGAATCATGATGTTTTAAGTTCCTGAGGTCAAAAATTTTTCTAGAAGGAAGAAACTTGGGGGGAAGCAACTTGAAGTCAACATTAGGACAAATTTTTAGAACTTCAGAGAAGATTTGATCAGAGCAAACCTTCACCATATTTTTACAGAATCCAAGGAAAGCTGGATTATCTCCTGCCTCTTCAATTGCAGAGGTAACTGTACTCAGAACAACTTGATGTTCATCATGAATTCTTTTCCTTTCAAATTCAAAATTTTTCCTTTCTGACTAAATATCTTCAAGCATAGAAGTTTTGTCCTTGAGAGTCTCAGCCAAAATAACATTCAAATTCTCCTTCTCTTTGGAAACAAATCTAAAGAGATTCTGAGATTGTCTTTCTCCAAAGAGGTCTCACACAAGCTCAATCCCATATTGTTTTTCTGACACTCTAAATCAGATTTTTCCTTTGAAACAGAATCAAAAGCTTTCTAAAGATACTCATATTCTTGCTCCAAATCTGATTTTAATTTTTCAATCTTTTGAAATTTCTCCAGAAACTCATCTCTTTCTTTCTCAAAGCCTTTAGACCAAGCAAAGGCCTTCGCTAATTTGTCTCTAAGTCTATTCCTCTCATATGTTGCAAGTCTAGCCCTTTCTAGAGCATCATTCTTCAACATTTCAATCTGCAAAAGTTCATCCTTATGATTTAAAATGGAAATCCTTAAAAGTGATATTTCTTCCTACAAATTAGCGCATAGGTCAAAACATATTTGAAAATCACTCTGTAAACTATCTATCTCAGAACATAGTTCCATTTATGTGAACTGTGCAGCCTCTAATTTTCTTTCTGAGGATTTCAAACTTTTTTTGAGTTCTTGTACCTCATCAATCAATTCAAAATTTTGCTTGATCAGACTGTCATTTTCAAAGAGAGAACTTTTCCTTTTTCCAAAAGTTCAAAGAAGGCATTGAAGGCAGCACCAAAACATCTGTTGAAAAAGTGATAAAGACTAAACAAAATAAATAAATAAAAAATCAATTGATCAATCTCAATAAGAGAAATGGAAATTCATTCCTTACCCCCATCCATATGAGTACAAAGCAGGATCAGTCATACTGGGTGTCTCTCTTTTATCACGAGGAATTCTGCCTTTTGTTCCCCATTCTCTTGCAACTTCCCAGTTCCGGTTAGCCGTATGGTTCTCAAACAGTTAAAATGATCCCCAGAATCAGCAACACTTTGGACATCATCTAACTACTCATGACCAAGCGGATGAGGATTGGTAGCTTCAATTATTTCATGGGGATTAACATCTAGAACGGCATCATTAGAGTCAACTTGCACATCAACAACTTCAATGCAATGTTCTCTTGGTCCTCAGGACCAATGGGAGGATCTACTGGCATATCAAATTCAGGGGGAGCACCATAAAAAATTCTTCATTTGGTGGGACAATCTGGACATTCTCTTCACCAACGTCAGAAGCATATTAATGTATGAGACAACATTATTCAAAACAGGGGCAGGCAAAACATGATCTTGTATAGGGGGAGTAAAAACAGAAATATCATCAGCAACAACATTCTCATTTTGAGGAATATCCTCAGGGATATTCTCTCCAAAAGCAACTTCAGAAGGAGAATCAGGAGAGCAGGAGTGTTCTCATCAAATAGCTGGTCAGCTATTTGTTCAATAATGTTACCTACACCATGAGCAAGAATTTCTTCAGCAATCTTCTTCAACTGATCAAAGGAATAATCAGGAATTTCCTTACCTTGATCTTCATTCTCAACCATCTTCTCTGGGAGAATAGAAGCATTATGGGGGTAACACAGGTGATACAAGAGAAGAATAAACTTCATTTCTAGCAGTCTCTTCAGTTATATTGTCAATGACAATGGGAGTTTCTTCCTGGAGATTGTTCCTTTCAACAGGGATTTCAGCAGGAGTAGAAACAGATTCTTTTTTCACTTTTCTTTTCTTGGTGCCAGACAACTTATGATCTGAAGAGGGGCCTGTAGAGCGGAGTCTACATCTCAGAGTTCTTGAGGTTCTGGTTCTTTCAGCAAGGTTATCACTGGCTACCACTCTGACAAATTGAACATCAGGACTTTCTTCAACAACATTTTCTTTAACAGTATCTTCACGAACCTGGTCAACCTTTTGCTGATCAGGTGTAGACTTTCTCTCATCAGTCTTCTTAACAAGCTTTTTCTTGAGGGGTTTTTTGTGACTTCGGTCACTGGAAGGACGAATAGCGGAATGTTTTCTTTTCTTACCTGACTTTTCAGGTTAGGGATCAGGCTTCTTTTCTTCTGAAACAACCCTTTGGAGTTCAGAAATGTTAGGAATTTGGTAAATATCAGTCCCTGGAAAAGAAATAGAGGTCAAAAAAAAAAAGGGGGGGGGGGGGGAATACTTCAACTGTGTACCTGGTAAAAGGTTGTGACTTGCCAAACCGAAATCAGTTTTAAGTTCTGTTGCATCAATGGAATCTCCGGAAGGGATCAAGCTCCATGTTTCCTGATCATATGCACTCAACGAAGGACGATGATTCAGAGAATGAAGGGAATTCCTTTGTATGGAAGCACCATCGAGAGCGGTAATTAGGAATGGGGATGGCACAGAAAAAATACTTTTCCCTCCATTTCTTGTTGTCATGAGGAATGGAAGAGTTGGTGAAGATTTTGGTTTTCTTACCCAACTCATTAACAATGCAAGTTCTTCGAGAAAAATGGATATAGCCACGCTCACGGGAAACCTTGAGGGTGTGAAAATTTCTAAAAAGTTCAAAAGAAGGGATGCAACCCATTTTACGAATGAAGGCAAAGAAGCAGTAAACCAACTTCCAGCTGTTGGGAGTAAGTTGACAAGGGAAAACACGGTAGTAATCAAGTAAAGATTGAACAATGGGAATCAGAGGAACTCTGAATCCAGAATCAAGGTGATGGAGATAGATGGCATAATGCCAGGGCTAGCATCATACGGACGCATAGAAGATTCAAGATCCCATAACTTGGCATTAGAAGGAAAATGGAAATCTTGACGGTAAGAAGACAGGTGAGATTCTGTCACATCCCCCCAGCCGGTACCCTAATTGGCATACCCGAGAGTGTGATCCACAGCCCCGAAGATCAAGTATCGAGGAAATCATCCTCCCACATATACAATAACATAATCATAAACAGGAAATAATCAAGGTTTAAATATTATAAACAAAAGGTTTAACTCAAGAAATGAATAAATAATATAATTAGAGTGTGGAAAATGATACCAGATATCCGAAGATATCAAAAGAAGTAAAGTGAGGCGGAAACTCACTCCACAAACATAGTGGAACGCAGTATGAAAGTCAAAAAGGAAATTACAACTGAAACAAATGTATTAAGAAATAAACTAGGAAAAAGAGTCTTCTAGTCTATAGATAACGTCTTCATAAGTGTGGACTTCATCAACCCAATAAATCTTTTCTAACTCTATGCTGTTTTCAAAAGTAGTACTCAGCTTGATCCGCCGGGGGATCATCAGAGTAATCTTGATCGTCGCCAGTACCTTGCGTGTAATACGCTTCATTGGCTTGCGCTTCACTGTACTGCTCGTCATAATAATCTATACCTGCAGGATAATCTAACAAGAAAATATACAAAAAGGAATGAGTTTTGAAGAAACTCAGTAAGGCAAGTTAATCCATAACATCATAGATAACATGTGACAAAACATAACATGATGCAATGCAATATGAAACAGATAAAGTATGGATGCATCTAAACTCTATGTATGCTGGTCTCTATGGTAGACATGCTTTAAGTCATAGCACCGTACTTCTTTGGGTAGGTCAGTCACTCCCCCTCAGCCATCCTGGCATCTTGGGTCTGCCGGGTAATTGGGTAAAGTCCTCATCAAACCATGGTAGGGGATTTAGTCAACACACTCTCTCACAACCATTTGGCATAAGTACCGGCGCATGTCAGGGAAAAGCCTAGCCCAATGCAAGTCATCTAGTCAGTTATATAATCTCAGTTTCAGATACGTCCATTCCTCGTCCCTGACGATCCTTTCCGATATCCTTCGCACTAGAGTCAGCGTATCCTATGGCACCGACCAACTCGGAATACGGACTCATCAACCCTATCGGTTATCCACATATGGTAAACGGGAAGCTCTCATGTCCTCTCACGTGTTGGTTACTGGTCTTGAGCGCCCATGAGCCCAAGTCTAGCCATATGCAACCCTCCAATAAATGGCCCCCACAATATGATTCCCGTCCTCTCACGAGTTGGTTACCGGTCTTGAGCGCCCGTGAATCACATTGCTACCACGGGTCGTTCGGTCTCAATACCCTTCCGATTCGGGTCTGATATAATAGGGGTATATCCTAGCCAAACATTGCTAGACATCCCTAGGTATGACAACCAATGATTCGGGAAAGCGTCGATGGGCATCTTTGGAGAACATCCCATACTATTCCCTCCGATGTCCAAGGACAGAAGTGTCAAAAGGACACTCCCCAATCCCAAACCAAACTTAAGCAAACACATTCTCAGATCAGTCATGAAATATACAACCAACAGTTCATCATATACAAGAGAATGTAAAAGCAAAATCAGATTAGTTAATAATAAGTAATTCATATAACATGAATAATGAAAAAGATAATATAAACAAGTGCTACTGTTCTCACAGAGAGAGATCATAATTAAATTACAATAACAGTAAGTAATCTCATAGTTTCATAAGGTAGAAATCAGAGAACAAGCAATCTATGTAGTTAAGGAAATAACTGTCCTTACCTTGATTATCGAAGAAGATGATCCAAAGATCAAAGTGAGCAACTCCAAACTTAGCAAATAAACTCCTAATAACCATAGATACAACATTAGGAAAGATGCCTAAAAGATCAGAGAGCAAATGAATCAAATCGGGCGAAAAACGAAGCTACTGATGCCTTTGGTCGAGTGTTTGGTAGACTGGCCCAGTCGACCAAGCAAGTCAGTACGGATTGTACAGACTGTGGCCATAACTTCCTCGTTTGAAGTCGGATTGATCCGAAATTCGAAGGGGAACTTCCTAGGATGTATTAGAATCATATGGGAAGATAAAAACATTAAATCATTGTAAAAAAAAAGGGTTCTTGATTTAACCCAAGAAATTAGGGTTTCAACCTTTATGGCTCCCCAGGAAAGGTTATGATCACAGAATGAAAGGGAATTAATGATTTGCCAATTATAACAAGAAAATCATAGAAATTATAGTTTAGGTTAATAGAAACATTACCCATGAGGTTTCCCTCGCATGGGAGGTCACTAGAGTTTTCCAGAAATCAAGCAAGGGTTAGGGTTTCCAGAAAAATATACGGCCAGGGTTGAGATCATGATGATGATCATAGATCTCAAAGAAACGAAGGAGATCACGAAGGGATGGTTGCAAGGATGCAGCATCTACTTCCTGATCTCAATCAAGAACAAGATCGAAGAAAAGAAATTCGCAATGTTGAAGCGATTACTAACCTTGAATAGTAAGAACAGTGATGAGAGGCTTCAGATCTGCAAAGGAGTCTTCGAAATCACTAGAGAGAGTTTCGGAGAGGTGTTCTCACATTCACAAAGTGTTTAGGAGGCAGCCGTAACAAAGAAATACGAAGTAGGGTTTAAATAAAAGTGAGAAACCCTAAAATTACAAATTCTCGGATTTCACACCCCTTTGGTCGAGTGCGTGGTTGAGTGGTCCACTCGACCAAGGAGTCGACCAAGGCAGACAGTAAGGAATAATCAGGGATTTGGAGGATAAAATGGGCTTTAAACATTATGGGCTTTTGCATACACATCAAGTGACATGTCAAGTGTAAGGAAATACCTCCAAACCAAGTCAGATAATACTCCAAGTCCTTCAACTAATCTCATCTTCAGATAGCTGCAGCTTCCTTTCCAAATCTACACAGACATTCAAGTGTGGAACTCCATCAACAACATCCATGGGTTCAGAGTCAAACACCATGTCTTCTACTGAGATGGCCCATAGTTGGCTTCTTCCTTTACTCCGGGTCTTTGGACCTAAAAACAACCGGGTTACCGGGTCAAGGTCAGGGTTAGGTTAGGGCTGGGTTTCACATTCTCCCCCCCTTAAAAGAAATTTCGTCCTCGAAATTGAGAGCGTACCTGAACTTCCAAAAAGTTGAGGAAATTTCTCCTTCATATCTTCTTCCTTCTCCCAAGAAGCTTCTTCAGGGGTATGGTTCTTCCAACGAATCTTTACCAAAGGGATGGTGCGATTCCGCAATTGCTTATCCTTCTTATCCAAAATTTCAGCTAGCTCTTCATCATAGGTCAAATCAGTACAAAGTCCTTCGGGGGCTTGCTGTAGAATATGATCCGGATTCTCAATGTATTTTCGAAGCATCGAGACATGAAACACATTGTGCACAGCAGCAATAGACGGAGGTAATGCCAATCGATAAGCAACAGGTCCAACTTTTTCCAAAATCTCAAAAGGTCCAATGTAACGAGGGCTAAGCTTTCCTTTAACATTGAAACTCATCACACCCTTCATAGGTGAAACCTTCAAGAAAACTTTCTCCTCAACTTGAAATTCCAAATCGGTCCTTCTCTTATCAGCATAAGATTTCTGTCTTGACTGATCAGATTTAATCCTTTCTCTTATCATATCGACCATTGCGCTAGTAGCTTCAATCATCTCCGGACCTAAGACTTTTCTCTCTCCAGTCTCAGTCCAGTACAAGGGTGTCCTACATGTGTTATCGTACAAAGCCTTAAACGGAGCCATGCCTATAGTTGCTTGATAACTGTTGTTATAGGCAAACTCAACCAAAGCTAAGTGTTCATCCCAATTTCCACCCATATCCACTACACAAGATCTAAGCATATCTTCCAAAGTTTGAATCGTCCGCTCAGATTGTCCATCAGACTGTGGATGATGAGCTGTACTCAAGTTCAATTGGGTTCCTAAGGCTATCTGCAAATTGTTCCAAAACCTTGAGGTGAACCTAGGACCGCGATCAGACACAATACTCATTGGCACACCATGTAGACGAACCACATTATCCACATAAAGCCGAGCTAGCTTATCCAGAGTATAAGTGATCTTCATAGGAATGAAATGGGCTGATTTGGTCAACCTATCAACAGTCACCCACACAGTGTCATTACCTTTACCTGTCCGAGGTAAGCTAGTCACAAAGTCCATAGAGATGTCTTCCCACTTCCAACTAGGGATAGGAAGAGGCTGAAGTAATCCAGATGGAGATTGATGAACGGCTTTCACACGTTGGCAAGTCTCACACTTGGCAACAAAATCATCAACATCGGCCTTCAAATCAATCCACCCAAAATGTTCTCTTATGTCTTTATACATCTTGGTGCTTCAGGGTGTATCGTGAAGATCGACTGGTGTGCTTCCTTTAAAATTTCTTTCTTGATTCCTTCATTAGCAGGCACACAAAGTCTTCCTCTAAACAATAAGGCACCATCCATAGATATACCAAAGTCAGGATCTGAATTAGGATTCAAAGAAATCTTCTCGATCTTCTCCTTAAAATCCAGATCAGAACCTTGCAGAGCAACAATTTTGTCTCTAAAGGTGGATCTCGCCGTCATAGCAGACAAAATAACTTCTGAACCTTCAGAGACAACTTCCAAACCAAAATTCGAAATTGAAGACATCAGAGGTTGACTCAGAGCATTCAAGTCCAGTACTTTCTTCTGACTTTTCCTGCTAAGAGCGTCCGCAACCACATTCGCTTTACCAGGGTGATATTGAATGTCACAGTCATAATCAGAGACTAAGTTGAGCTTGACTGGTCGGGCAGCATTCTTGCCAGAGGAACTTGCCCTTCCAATCACAAAGGGTGGCGCAAGCGGTATATTTTCTGCCGAGCGCCTCAATCAGATCTTAACTTCCCGACCACCTGGAAACTGTATACTTCATATTCTTAGGGCAACCGGGTCCCTCAACTTTCCAAAGAAGACAGAGCTGCTGTAAAACCCAGCCCTAACCTTGACCCGGAAACCTTGTTATTTGTAGGTCCGATGACCCGAAGTAAAGTAAGAAGTCAGCTTTGGGCCATCCCAGTGGAGGACTTGGTGTCTGGCTTTGAATCCATGAGAGTTGATGATGAAGTTCTATTTATGGAAACTGAATCTTGATGAAGATCGGATTAGTTGATGGACTTGGAGTGCTCTCTATCTTGGTTTGAAGGCATTTCTACCTACTAGGTAAGTCACTTGACATGTGTGCAAAACCCCTTTAGGTTTGGATTTGATCTGGGTCTTCAATTCCCTGTTTTGGATTTGTTTGTCGACTTGGTCGATCGATTGGTCGACTGGACCAATCGACCAATCCACTCGACCAATGAGTGCTGTCTTTGGCAATTAGGTTTTTCTTGCTCTATTTAAGTCCAATCTCGAGTCTATTTCGTATTTGCTGCCTCCAAACTCTTTGGAACGAACCAAAGACCTCTGCAAGTCATCTCCCTTGCATCCTTGGTGATTTTCTTGACGGATCTTCTTCGAAACTCTTCCTTTTCATCAAAAGGTACGTCTACACTCTCTTCTTCTCCTCTATCTCTTATTTTCTTTCCTTTTTGAGTTGAGACAGTAGAGGAGATGCTGCATTCTCTGTTGCAAACATCTCTGGACTTGTTCTCATGATCATCCTAAGGATTAGAGGCTAGAACAATGATCTTAACCATGATCATTGCAAGCTTTTGAAGGAATCATGATCAAACCATGATCTAATCTTTGTTCAACTTCTGATTTGAATTCTGATCTCCTTGGATCTTCTATATTGATCATGTTAGTAGTTAATTGCTGTGTTTTCTTTTCATGATCCATGATCTATCAATCTCTAGTTGTTCTCTTCTACCATACTATGTGTTCTTCATGAATCATGGTAGTTACATATATGGTAGGTTTTGTTTCCTTATTTAGATTTATGCTTTTAAGCCTATTTCCTTGAAGATCTAAGTATGTTTTTCATGATACCTTTACCTGAAGCAATGATCCATCCTCCTATTGTTCTTGTCTTTGATTTCTATTTCGAATTCATCAAGATCCATGGTTGATCTAATTATGGTAACTTTTTGTTTCCTAATTTGGATCTTGATGTCTTGTTTGGATTAGTGTTTTGAGGTCCCCTATATGTTAGAATACTACTGATGTAGTTTACCCCTTGAGTAGTAACCTTTTGAACCACCAAATTCGGATTTCATATCTTAAAACTCTGTTTTTTTTGGCTACTGTCTGCATTGGTCGACTGATTGGTCGACTGGACCAGTCGACCAATCCACTCGACCAATGAGTACAGCAACTCCAGAATTGGTCTGTGTTGGATGTTTTGGTATCTTTTCTGTTAGGGATCTTTCCTAATATGTTGTATACACTTGTTTAGGACCTTCTTCTCAAGTTTGCCAAGATCTTACTTGATTTCTTAGGATTCCTTTGCGAGTTATAAAAGGTAAGGATGGTTATTTCCTTAATTACATAGATAGCATGAATCTAGTTTCTATATTTGAATATCATTGATATGTTTCCTAAATTAGATTCTTACAACGATATACTACTGTTGCATAACTTTGATTACAGTAGCATTACTTATTCATATTGAATTGATTCATGTATGATTTACTTACCAATTATATACAAGTTGATTGTAATTATTGATTTCTTTCCATATATGAAGTTACCATATATGTGATGATATGAATTGATGCATGTGTATGCTTAAGTATGGTTTGGAAAGGAGAGGTGTCCTTTTGACACTTCTGTCCTTGGACTACTACGGGAATATTATGGGATGTTTCCGGAGATGCCCTTTGGACACCTTCCTAAACTGTTGGATGACATATCTAGGACTGTCTAGTAGTGTTTGGCTAGGATGTCCCGTTATGTCAGACCCTAATCGGAGGGGTATTGAGACCGAACGACCCGTGGTAGCAATGGGGATTCATGGGCGCTCAAGACCGGTAACCAACCCGTGAGAGGACAGGAATCACATTGTGGGGGCCATTTATTGGTAGGGTTGCATATGGTTAGACTTGGGCTCACGGGCGCTTAAGACCGGTAACCAACCCGTGAGAGGACGTGAGAGCTTCCCGTTTACCATATGTGGATGATCAACAGGGTTGATGAGTCCGTAGTCAGGGACTATGAGGACTCTAGTGTGAAGGATACCGAAAAGGATCGTCAGGGACGAGGAATGGACGTATCTGGATCTGACTTGATGTAACTAAGTAGAAGACTTGCATTTGGCTAGGTTTTTCCCTGACATGCGCCGGTACTTATGCCAAATGGTTGTGAGAGAGTGTGTTGACTTAACCCCCTGCCATGGTTAGTCCTGAGGGATGAAGGACCCATTACCAATCGGCTGCTCAAGATCGGTGAAATGATCCTTGAGAGAATCCAAGATATCTTAAATGGTTAAGGATGTGAGCGGACCTTCCTAAAGATGTACGGTGCTATGACTTAAAGCATGTCTGCCAATAGAGACCAGCATACATAGAGTTAGATTCATTCATTCATTGCTTGTCTCATATCATATTGCATTTATGTTTGTTCTGAAATCTTGCCATTTATGATATTATGGATTTAACTGCTTTACTGAGTTTCTTTGAAACTCATTCCTTTATTGTACAATGTTTGTTAGACTATCCTGCAGTCTTGAGTACTATGCGGCCCGGGCGCGGCGGGCATATCTCCGGGGAAGGTGATTGCGGTTACCACAATTACACTGAAGATCCCGCGAGTGGTTATGCTCCGTACGATGCTTAGTCCGACCATTGAGTGGAAGCGTCCTTGTGCCATTTATGAGATTTACACTTATAAGGATGTTGTCTATAAAGTGGAGAACAATTTAGTTACCCATTTTACTTGCTACTGGGATTAGATTTTGTCTAGTTTATTCTCTTTAGAGCTACTTTTCCGCTGGTTGTAGAGTGGGATTTTTGCCTCACTTTACTTATCTGTTTGACACTCTGATTATATCTAGTATTCTGATTTATTTATGATTCATTCTTTCCTTATTGGATCTATGGTTTATCTTCCGCACTTTTATTATGATTGTTCATGATTATGTTATTGTTTATGTGGGAGGTTGGTCACTCGATACCTGATCTTCGGGCTGTGGATCACACTCTCGGGTATGCCAGATAGGGTACTGGCTGGGAGGATGTGACAGATTGGTATCAGAGCCCAAGGTTCGAGGAGATCCTAACCACAAAAGACAATAACTGAACATTCCTGAGTCATTGATCTGAAATGACTCTTCTACTCTTAGAAGTGAATAATAGAACACCGAATTAGAAACTTAACCTTTGAGGCATAACGAACATTTCCGAATAACATACCATAATTATACTTGAACAAATGTCACTAATGCAAGGAAAAGAAAGGTGCATAATATACAATAATTAAGTGAAACAAAATGAACTTCATTAATTTCAAAAGTTTTTACAACGATTACATCTGAAATGCATAAATGGAAATCCTAAGGTACAGTCTATCTAGGTGATCTTCTCCGATCTCTCGTATGCTTTGAACTCCTCCGCTAGCTGAGTCACCCGATGCTCTATCCTATCCCGTCGTGACTCCATCCTCTCGTACATTTGCTCCTGTCCGACCTCCATCCTCTCTAGCATGGAAGTCATCGATCTCATCTCGTGCCCCAAGATCCGAAGTCTCCGGAACTGCATGTGAAGGGCCACCCGCCTCGAAGTGTGATGAAGGAAACTCGTGATGCACCGGCTCAGCCTCGTGCATATCTGCATCATCTCCGGCCTGATCATCACTATCGGGACCGATATCCTCTCCTCCATCCTCCGACTCCTGATCCTCATCCTCCGATTCCTCATCATCCTCACCCTCCGGACCAGGAGATCTCTCCCGATCGCTGCAGTCTCATCCGACGAATGGTCCGAGTCCCAATAGAGTATCCCCGTGAAACCGGTGTCCACCGGTGTATCCTCGAAACTCACCCCGAAATGCCTGAAGATCAAGGTCAGTAGCCTCCCATAGCAAAGGTTCCGCATGCTAGGCCGCAGAACTAAGTCCAGCATGACCTGCTGAATGATGTAGGAGAGATCGATCTCGAAGCCCATGTAGATGCGGTAGATGACTAAGGCCTCCATCACCGTGACCCGATGGTGATGTCCGGCTTTCGGCATAATGTTTCGGCCGACTATGCGACCGATAATCCGTGCAGAATCCGTCATCCGTCCGCTGGTCCACGGAGTGAAGCATCGACGGCTATCCCATAGCGTAGAGCATATCTCGCGAAGCTCGTACGGCATCGGATGATTGTCCGGATCTGCTCCTGCGGTATCCACACACACTTCTGTGGGTAGTAAGGAACCCTGCAAGATCTCAGCCAGGTGCCCGGGTGGAGAAGCGAATCGAGTCCGGAAGACCCCGCTCCCGAGGACAAGTCAAGTGGATGTCCTTGGCCTCGAGCCTCCTCTGTGTAGGTAAGGTTGCTGAAGAACAACCTCACTAGTTCCGGGTATACCGGCAGATCCTCGGTGAAGAGATGAGTCCACTGCAATGTGTCGAATCTCTGCCGAATCCTAAAGGCTCTGAGCTGGCGTAAGTGAAGTAGACGTCCCATCTCGATATTGCGATGACTCGAAGTAGGCCTCGTACAAGAACTCGGCCCGAGGTGTGTCAAACATGTCCGGTCTCCTAACCTCCTGTCTAGGCTCTGAAGGAACCTGACCTCTGCCCCTAAGAGCACCTACAATACGACCACGACCTCTACCTCGTCCTCGCCCTCCCCTCTGCATAGTGGGTATTCGTGAAAGAGACAAGAGACAATTCCAGTTAGTGCTACCTTAAGATTTGAGCCAAAAGGGTATTTTCGTAATTTTTCGGAAAATTTCAAATTTGGGGGAAATTTGATTTGAACATACTAGCATGTGCGCAATACTTGGAATTTCATGTCTATGAAGTTTGTTTGATGGAAATCGATCGAAAACTTGGATTAAAGCGGAAAATTCAGCAAGAAGGAAATTTGGGGATTTTGCAATTTAGGTCAAAATTGGATTTTTGAAAAGTTGAAATTGGTTAAATCAAATTGTATGGACCTATCCACAATGTCATCTTGAGCATGTAGCATTTGATCTCGTGCGAAAATTTCAAGTGGTTTGAGAGAAAACAAGATTTTTCTAAAGATATCGATTTCGGTATGAAAACGTTGCGAGATGAACACCAATATGTTAAAACTTGTTGTCTATGCATGGCATTGTGTTTAAAACCTAGGGAATATGTTTCTAAGCATTCCTAAGCATGATTTCTAGCATTGGATACAAGCAAAGCATGGTTTTGTTTGAAATGCAAGCATGAGAAGATGGAAATGGAAGAAAGAATGAGAGTTTTACCTTGTTTGTGATGATTGTGTGTTGTTGTGTTGTTGTTGAAGCACCAAATCACCTCAAGAACACTTGTGAGAACTCTTGGAGACTTTCCCTAGAGCTCTCTCACCTTTGGAAGAAGTTAGAATGAGGTTGGAATGTGAAAATGAGGCTTATAATGCGAATTTTCGCATTCATGCGCATTGGTCGACTCATTGGTCGACCGGGTCGATCGACCAATCACTCGACCAATGGTCACAGAGACCTCATTTGCTGTTGAATTTTTGGAAAATGTGATTTTTGCCTTATGGATTATTGTTTGATGACTATATGGATATATTTAAGCATGATTTAAGTTTTCAAATCATTTGGACTTGTGGTTTTTGTTGAAACTTCGAAATTCGGTATTTTGATGTTCTCGGTTTTGCAGAATGGTTACTCTGAGAAGTGGGCGTGGTGAATCCAGTGGTCAAGGAGGTGGTGAAATACCTCAAGGAGGTGGTGAAATACCTCATGGAGGTGGTGAGATACCTCATGGAGGTGGTGAGATACCTAATGTTGATCAGGGTACCCATGAGATACCTGGTGCCCCGAATGTTGGAAGTTTCCGAGATATTGCCAATATTATGGGCAATATGATGCAGCAGCAAGCAGCTCAGTTCAACCAGATGTTGGTGGGTTTCATGACTCGCATAATGAGACCCGAGCTGGTGCTAATGTGAATCCTCATGCCGCATCCTGAATGCGGGAGGTTTAGCTGGAACTCCTCATACTCCTTTGATGGAGAGTTTTCTAAGATGCAAGTACCCACTTTCACCGGAGTTACCAAGGACCCCTTGTTCCCTAACAAGTGGCTTCGTGAGTTGGAGAAGGCTTTCCGACATCCGCAATGCTCGGAAGCTCGAAGATTCTGTTTGCTGAACGAAGTTACAACAAGAAGCCGATGCATGGTGGATCTCCACTCGGCCTGTCTTGGAAGGTTTGCATGCGGGAGTTGTAACTTGGGAGTTGTTTAAAGAGGCTTTTTGTATGAATTACTTTCCCGAGGCGGTGAAAGATGCAAAGGAAGCTGAGTTCATGGTTCTTACTCAAGGATCTCTGTCTCGTGTTGGAGTACCAATAGAAGTTCGAGGAGCTTCATTTCTTTGCTCCGCATTCTCTAAAGGATGACCTCGCCAAAGCAAAGAAGTTCTTCAAAGGACTGCGCCCGCCATTAAAGCTTATCTCACAGTCCAGCCTATAGTGAGCTATGCTCAAGTGGTGCAGAACTCGAAGAAGTTGGAAGAAACAGAGAAGGAAAGTGCTCGTGTGCAAAAGCCCTGGCGATCAAGGAATTCTGGTTTGGTGGATCGTAATGACCGTCGTTTTGTGATACCTACACCCTACCCCACTCCTACCTTCCGGGCTAAGAGTGTAGGTCGAACACGGGTTTTCAGCAGCCCGGCCAGTTTAGACAAGATGGCGGAAACCGACCACCAGCAAGTGCAAGTGCAAGTGCAAGTGCAAGGCCCTTTGTTCGAAGCCCTCTGTTGCAGCCACCCCCGTTGGATCCAAGCAATCCTGTTTGCTTCTACCGCAAGCAAGCTGGTCATTTCGCTCGTGCTGTCCGAAGCGGCCTCGCCCAGCAGCCGGCCCCAGTGGTGAAGAGTGCTCCTGCTCCTCCCTCCGGTAGAGTTTTCGAGTATTTCTAGTCTTGAGCAGGATCCAAGCCATGAAGTGATTACGGGTACATTGTTAGTTGCTTCTATTTCTGCATTTGTCTTATTTGATACGGGTGCATCTCATTCGTTCATGTCATCTCGCATTCATCAAGAAGACTAACCTAATCCCCGAGAAGTTGTCTAGTTGTTTATTGATTAGTACACCTACTCGGTCCTGTTGTGAAACTAGATAAGGGGTTATCTAAATGTCCTGTGTTGATTGGTGAGAAGAACTTGGAAGCCAATTTTGTAATTCTTGACATGAAGGACTTCGATATTATTTTGGGAATCGATTGGTTAACAGCCCACAAAGCTGTGTTCCTTTGTTCCTCAAAGAAGATTCAGTTCCATATCTGTGGAAGTCCGGTCTTGGAATTTCGGGGGGGAAAAGAGAAGGGTTTGTAAGAAGGTGCTGTCCGCACCGATGCAAGTCTATGCCCTAGTGGATGATGCTTCATCCGAAGGCAAGGGTAAAGTGGAGAAAAGAGTCGATGAAGTCGAGTTGTCCGTGACTTTGTTGATGTCTTCCCTAATGATCTATCGGGAGTGCCTCCAGACAGGGGATGTCGAGTTTTCTATTGATCTCGTCCCCGGTGCCGCTCCGGTATCTAAAGCTCCGTATAGGATGGCTCCTACCGAGTTGAAAGAGTTGCAAAATCAGTTGAATGAGCTCAATGATAGAGGTTTCGTACAGCCTAGTGTGTCACCTTGGGGAGCTCTGGTCTTGTTTGTCAAGAAGAAAGACGGTAGTATGCGCTTGTGCATCGACTACCGTGAGTTGAATAAGTTGACTATCAAGAATAGATATCCGCTGCCCAGAATTGATGATCTTTTCGATCAGTTGAAGGGTGTAGTTGTGTTCTCAAAGATTGACTTAAGGTCCGGATATCACCAATTGAAAGTGAAGTCTAGTGATATCTTCAAGACAGCTTTCCGAACGCGGTATGGTCACTAGGAGTTTAGAGTCATGCCCTTCGGATTGACCAATGCTCCTGCGGTGTTCATGGACCTCATGAACCGAGTATTTCACGATGTGCTTGATAAGTTTGTGATTGTTTTCATTGATGACATCTTGATCTATTCGAAGAGCGAAGAAGAGCATGCGAGTCATCTAAGCTTCACTTTGCAAAGGTTGCGAGAAAAGAAGTTGTTCGCTAAGTTTAGCAAGTGTGATTTCTGGCTTAAGAGAGTGGTATTCCTTGGTCATGTAGTTTCAGCCGATGGTATTCGTGTCGATCCTGAAAAGGTGCAAGCTGTGGCTGATTGGGAAAGACCAAAGTCAGTAACGGAAATAAGAAGTTTTCTTGGATTGGCGGGTTACTACAGAAGGTTTATTGAGAATTTTTCTCGGTTGGCTGCTCCTATGACTAAGTTGACCAGGAAAGAAGAGAAGTTTGTTTGGTCTGACGCCTGTGAGAAGAATTTCCAAGAGTTGAAAGATAGATTGACAAGTGCCCCGGTTTTGACTATACCTAATAGTTCCGGTGGTATGACAGTTTATACCGATGCGTCAAAGATTGGATTGGGTTGCGTACTGATGCAACATGGCAAGGTCGTAGCCTATGCTTCTCAGCAATTAAAAGATTATGAGCGGAATTACCCCACTCACGATCTAGAACTTGCCGCCGTTGTCTTTGCTTTGAAGATTTGGAGACATTACCTTTACGGTGAGAAGATTGCCATTTTCACGGATCATAAGAGTTTGAAATACTTCTTTACCCAAAAGGAGTTGAATATGAGACAAAGGAGATGGTTGGAACTAGTCTCCGATTATGATTGTGATATTCAAGTATCACCCGGGAAAGCAAACGTTGTTGCTGATGCTCTTAGTAGGAAGAACCGGAGAGAAGACTTTGGATTTGAATGCTTTGAGTTTACCATTGTGGTCTTCTATTGAGAGTTTTGATTTGGAAATCGTCCCCGAGAATTCTGATTTTATTCTTTCGCCATGACGGCAAGATCTGGTCTTAGAGATAAGATTGTTGCTCTGCAGAGTTCCGATCAAGAGCTTTTGATCAAAGTTGAGAAGATTTCTTCGAATCCTGAGTCGGACCCCGACTTTGGTATATCCATGGATGGTGCTTTGTTGTTTAGAGGAAGACTGTGCGTGCCTGCAAATGAAGAAGTTAAGAAGGAAATATTGAAGGAAGCACACCGGTCGGTCTTTACTATACACCCGGAAGCACCAAGATGTACAAGGACTTGAAGGAACATTTTTGGTGGATTGGTCAGAAGGCTGATGTTGATGATTTTGTTGCCAAGTGTGAGACTTGCCAACGTGTGAAAGCCGTTCGACAACCTCCATCTAGATTACTTCAGCCTCTTCCTATTCCTAGTTGGAAGTGGGAGGATATCTCTATGGACTTTGTGACTAGCTTGCCTCGGACAAGTAAAGGCAATGACACTGTGTGGGTGATTGTTGATAGGTTGACCAAATCAGCCCACTTCATTCCTATGAAGATCACTCATACTCTGGATAAGCTAGCAAGGCTTTATGTGGATAATGTGGTTCGTCTGCATGGTGTGCCATTGAGTATTGTTTCGGATCGTGATCCTAGGTTCACCTCAAGGTTTTGGAATAGTTTGCAGAAGGCCTTGGGAACCCAATTGAACTTGAGTACAGCTCATCATCCACAAGTCCGATGGACAATCCGAGCGGACAATTCGGACATTGGAAGACATGCTCGAGATCTTGTGTGGTGGATATGGGTGGTAATTGGGATGAACACCTAGCTTTGGTTGAGTTTGCCTATAACAACAGTTATCAAGCAACAATAGGCATGGCTCCATTCAAGGCTTCTCTTAGGTCCTGAAATGATTGAAGCTACGAGTGCTATGGTAGATATGATAAGAGAAAGGATTAAGTCTGCCACCAAGACAGAAATCTTATGCTTTGATAAGAGAAGGACCGATTTGGAATTTCAAGTTGGAGAGAAAGTATTTCTGAAGGTTTCACCAATGAAGGGTGTGATGAGATTCAATGTTAAGGGAAAGCTTAGCCCTCGTTACATTGGACCTTTCGAGATTTTGGAAAAGGTTGGACCTATTGCGTATCGATTAGCATTACCTCCGCCTCTTGCTGGTGTTCACAATGTGTTTCATATTTCGATGCTCCGAAAATACATAGAGAATCCGGAACACATTTTGCAGCAAGCACCTGAAGGACTTAGTGCTGATTTGACCTACGATGAAGAACCGGCCGAAATCTTGGATAGGAAGGACAAGCAGCTGCGGAATCGCACCATCCCTTTGGTGAAGATTCGGTGGAAGAACCATACCCCTGAAGAAGCTTCTTGGGAGAAGAAAGTAGACATGAAGGAGAAGTTTCCTTACCTCTTTGGAAGCACAGGTACACTTTCAATTTCGAGGACGAAATTTCTTTAAGGGGGGGAGAATGTAAAACCCTGCCCTAACCTTGACCCGGAAACCTTGTTATTTGTAGGTCCGATGACCCGAAGTAAAGTAAGAAGTCAGCTTTGGGCCATCCCAGTGGAGGACTTGGTGTCTGGCTTTGAATCCATGAGAGTTGATGATGAAGTTCTATTTATGGAAACTGAATCTTGATGAAGATCAGATTAGTTGATGGACTTGGAGTGCTCTCTATCTTGGTTTGAAGGCATTTCTACCTACTAGGTAAGTCACTTGACATGTGTGCAAAACCCCTTTAGGTTTGGATTTGATCTGGGTCTTCAATTCCCTGTTTTGGATTTGCTGTCAGCATTGGTCGACTGATTGGTCGACTGGACCAGTCGACCAATCCACTCGACCAATGAGTGTTGTCTTTGGCAATTAGGTTTTTCTTGCTCTATTTAAGTCCAATCTCGAGTCTACTTCGTATTTGCTGCCTCCAAACTCTTTGGAACGAACCAAAGACCTCTGCAAGTCATCTCCCTTGCATCCTTGGTGATTTTCTTGACGGATCTTCGTCGAAACTCTTCCTTTTCATCAAAAGGTATGTCTACACTCTCTTCTTCTCCTCTATCTCTTATTTTCTTTCCTTTTTGAGTTGAGACAGTAGAGGAGATGCTGCATTCTCTGTTGCAAACATCTCTGGACTTGTTCTCATGATCATCCTAAGGATTAGAGGCTAGAACAATGATCTTAACCATGATCATTGCAAGCTTTTGAAGGAATCATGATCAAACCATGATCTAATCTTTGTTCAACTTCTGATTTGAATTCTGATCTCCTTGGATCTTCTATATTGAACATGTTAGTAGTTAATTGCTGTGTTTTCTTTTCATGATCCATGATCTATCAATCTCTAGTTGTTCTCTTCTACCATACTATGTGTTCTTCATGAATCATGGTAGTTACATATATGGTAGGTTTTGTTTCCTTATTTAGATTTATGCTTTTAAGCCTATTTCCTTGAAGATCTAAGTATGTTTTTCATGATACCTTTACCTGAAGCAATGATCCATCCTCCTATTGTTCTTGTCTTTGATTTCTATTTCGAATTCATCAAGATCCATGGTTGATCTAATTATGGTAACTTTTTGTTTCCTAATTTGGATCTTGATGTCTTGTTTGGATTAGTGTTTTGAGGTCCCCTATATGTTAGAATACTACTGATGTAGTTTACCCCTTGATTAGTACCCTTTTGAACCACCAAATTCGGATTTCATATCTTAAAACTCTGTTTTTTTTGGCTACTGTCTGCATTGGTCGACTGATTGGTCGACTGGACCAGTCGACCAATCCACTCGACCAATGAGTACAAAGCAACTCCAGAATTGGTCCGTGTTGGATGTTTTGGTATCTTTTCTGTTAGGGATCTTTCCTAATATGTTGTATACACTTGTTTAGGACCTTCTTCTCAAGTTTGCCAAGATCTTACTTGATTTCTTAGGATTCCTTTGCGAGTTATAAAAGGTAAGGATGGTTATTTCCTTAATTACATAGATAGCATGAATCTAGTTTCTATATTTGAATATCATTGATATGTTTCCTAAATTAGATTCTTACAACGATATACTACTGTTGCATAACTTTGATTACAGTAGCATTACTTATTCATATTGAATTGATTCATGTATGATTTACTTACCAATTATATACAAGTTGATTGTAATTATTGATTTCTTTCCATATATGAAGTTACCATATATGTGATGATATGAATTGATGCATGTGTATGCTTAAGTATGGTTTGGAAAGGAGAGGTGTCCTTTTGACACTTCTGTCCTTGGACTACTACGGGAATATTATGGGATGTTTCCGGAGATGCCCTTTGGACACCTTCCTAAACTGTTGGATGACATATCTAGGACTTGTCTAGTAGTGTTTGGCTAGGATGTCCCGTTATGTCGACCCTAATCGGAGGGGTATTGAGACCGAACGACCCGTGGTAGCAATGGGGATTCATGGGCGCTCAAGACCGGTAACCAACCCGTGAGAGGACAGGAATCACATTGTGGGGGCCATTTATTGGTAGGGTTGCATATGGTTAGACTTGGGCTCACGGGCGCTTAAGACCGGTAACCAACCCGTGAGAGGACGTGAGAGCTTCCCGTTTACCATATGTGGATGATCAACAGGGTTGATGAGTCCGTAGTCAGGGACTATGAGGACTCTAGTGTGAAGGATACCGGAAAGGATCATCAGGGACGAGGAATGGACGTATCTGGATCTGACTTGATGTAACTAAGTAGAAGACTTGCATTTGGCTAGGTTTTTCCCTGACATGCGCCGGTACTTATGCCAAATGGTTGTGAGAGAGTGTGTTGACTTAACCCCCTGCCATGGTTAGTCCTAAGGGATGAAGGACCCATTACCAATCGGCTGCTCAAGACCGGTGAAATGATCCGTGAGAGAATCCAAGATATCTTAAATGGTTGAGGATGTGAGCGGACCTTCCTAAAGAAGTACGGTGCTATGACTTAAAGCATGTCTGCCAATAGAGGCCAGCATACATAGAGTTAGATTCATTCATTCATTGCTTGTCTCATATCATATTGCATTTATGTTTGTTCTGAAATCTTGCCATTTATGATATTATGGATTTAACTGCTTTACTGAGTTTCTTTGAAACTCATTCCTTTATTGTACAATGTTTGTTAGACTATCCTGCAGGTACTGAGTACTATGACGGTCCCTATGAAGAAGAGCAAGGCGAAGAGGCATATCTCCAGGAAGGTGATTGCGGTTACCACAATTACACTGAAGATCCCGCGAGTGGTTATGCTCCGTACGATGCTTAGTCCGACCATTGAGTGGAAGCATCCTTGTGCCATTTATGAGATTTACACTTATAAGGATGTTGTCTATAAAGTGGAGAACAATTTAGTTACCCATTGTACTTGCTACTGGGATTAGATTTTGTCTAGTTTATTCTCTTTAGAGCTACTTTTCCGCTGGTTGTAGAGTGGGATTTTTGCCTCACTTTACTTATCTGTTTGACACTCTGATTATATCTAGTATTCTGATTTATTTATGATTCATTCTTTCCTTATTGGATCTATGGTTTATCTTCCGCACTTTTATTATGATTGTTCATGATTATGTTATTGTTTATGTGGGAGGTTGATCACTCGATACCTGATCTTCGGGCTGTGGAACACACTCTCGGGTATGCCAGATAGGGTACTGGCTGGGAGGATGTGACAGCTGCTGTCAAGAAGCTCAAGTCAATTCCATGGTATCAAGAGATACATGGGCTTGAGATGGAATACAACTCCATTCTCCAATACTGGGGGCTGGCTCAACGTGAGCTTTCTAACTACCACGTTTCACTTTCTTTAATGTACTGCAAACCTTTTCAACTTTCTGACTTTCGTCTTTCTTTGTAGTGCCTCCAAGAATGAATCCAGACAGCCTTTGGGTGAAGGCTGCCAAGGCCGTTGTGACTGCAGAGCAACGGTCTCCTCGAGCATTGACTGCAGAACAGGTGGCCTCAGTGCCGCCTCCAAACCCTTCTTATGAGGGTATTAGAAACCTGAAGCAAGTGGTTGAGGCTTCAAGGAGAGGGAAGAAACCGATGGTGGAAGAGGTCGAAATTCCCTCTCCCATCCGAACCAAAAGGAAGCATGACTCGGTTGATGCTTCTGCCTCGAAGAAATCCAAGAAGAGTAAAGATTATGAGGAGATCTTTGTCCCGTAGTGGTCCTTGATGCCAACAGACCGAGTCACAAGATCCCGAGAAGGCTTCCGAGTGTAGCTCTCTCGGCCTTATGCCTGCCGACCGCCAGGCCTTTGAAACCCTACAAGACGACGTTCTCGTTCGTCTTTCCACAAGGTATTACCTTTCTTGAGCTTTTACTACTTGGTTTGTAATTTTTCCCGGGATTTCTTATAATCCTCCTGCCTTTCCTGAAATGCTGTGTTGAGCTTCTATCAACACATGGAGGCATTGAGCCGAGTTGGTCGTAGCGGCTCCTTGTTGCAGACCTGTGAAGAGAATCTGGCGAAGGCCAATTCTGAGGTGGATCAGCTGAAGAAAGCAGCCAAAGAGTTGAAGGAGAAGCATGATGAGGAGATGAGTTCTTTGAGGAAAGAACTTGACTCGTCGATCAGTCGTGCTGTTGCTGCCGAACGTGAGGCCAAGAATCAGAAAAATGAGGCTATCGCATTCGGTGAGAGCCTCGAGCTTAAGGCCCTAGAGAACAAACGCTTGTCAAAGATGGTAGTTTCTAGCAAGCCCGAACATCTTTCACAAGCTCTTCGGAGGGACTGCATTCGAAAGTATCTGAACAACGTTCCCTTTAATAACCTGTTGGGTTCCTTCAACCTTCAAGCCTACCGAGAGGGGCAGAATGATGTCTGGAGAAAGATTCTTGAATCTAATCCTTCTTTCAACACTACTCCCTTTCGGGAGGTGTGTCACAAGGAAATCTTTAAGAAGCTTAAATTGCCTTTCCCCGATTGGGTTTTGGAAGAAGAGGTTCCCATTCCAGCAGACCTAGACATTGAGAAGTATCTTGCTGATTCGCCACCTCTTCCCGAAGAACCTCAGAAGCCTGCTTCGGATAAAGATTCTGACAAAGATTCTTCAGCCGACAATGAGAAAGAACAATAGGAAACCAACTCTTTTTTTTTTTTTTTTTTTTTTTTTTTTTTTTTTAACGGTTGGCCCCCTATGGTCTTCTATAATAGAATAGAAATATGTCTTCTCTTTCTCGAACTCTTCCAATGATTGCCATAATACTTTCTCATACCTTACTCAGAGAATTGTCTATTCCCTCATGCAAGAGATATTGTAGAATAAGATAAGTTATCACGTAAATTAACTTATACCTTAATTGAAGATATCGTTCGGGACATCTAAGAGATGCGTTCGGGAGAGATGCGTTCGGTTAATTTGATTCTTCCGAACCTTTTGTGACACTTGAACTTTCTCTCCAACTGCTCCTCCTTTATGACGAATCCCAAACGTTTCCTTGTATTCGTATACAAGTTGCTCTTCCCAAGGAATTGGAAATACTATATTATTTAATACTGGTGCGACGGTTGGTATTTGGTAGTATCCTCGTATCAGGTGCACACTGTTCCACGTGGAAACCTAGTTCAGCCTTCAAGTTTCGAATTTAAAGTGCCTTAATCCCTTGACCGTTGATCCTGCATTTTTTGGAATTCGAAGCATCTCTTCCATCCTATCCTTTGATTAACTTGGGCTTTCAACCGTTGCATCACTCCTTGAGGCTATTTAAGTTCCTCAAGGGTGCTTCATCCTTATCTCGCTATCTGCAAGTTATTTATGTCTGATAGATTTGCAAAGTAATATTTTGTCTTCCTTTGCTATCTCTGTACTCTTGTCCTCCAACAATATCTTCGATTAGAACCTGAACAAGTAAGTCCTCTGCTCTGTCATTCAGTTTTGTCACGAACTTCTTCTTCTCATTGAGTAATCTCCACAATATTCATACTTGGGGTTTACTCATTACGGAAGTTCCCTGATTGGTGTTCGTTACTTCATCTGTTCAACAGAAATCTAGGGCTAAGGATGTGATGGACCTTCCACCTCCCGATCCAGACATAATGAATCATCTTGACGTTCTCCTCCTCTGTCTCCTAATAAAGGATTCAGTTATGAAGAGCTTGCCTTGAATGCAGGTTTGATCAAAGATCAGGCTTCTTCCAGAAAAGTTGGATAAAGAGTATGGAATTGTGGAAGATTTTGTACTTGCATAATGCTTCGCAATCCCCGAGGGAGACAAACAAATGATAACATATGTTTTCCCGACTATGTTCTTCTTCTTCTTCTTCTTCTTGAATCCAGGTTGCTTTTTGACTCCATGTTGCTTTTGACAAAGCTGCTTCGATCTTGTTTAAATTCTTGACGATCACCGATGATGACTTTCTCTTTTGACCGAACGAAGATTTTATCCCAACACTTGTTATCTCATATGTATGTTTGATGTAAAGGTTGGCCCCTTCCGGTCGTTTAAAGAAATAAAGAATTAACTTCATCTTTGAAATTTGTCAGTCACTTGAGTCTTTGTTGCAGTAGGTCTTAGTTGTTTCAAAACAATGCCTATACTTAGAGATTTCCGTAGAAATTCAATAAGTTTTGAGAAGGAACTTACTCGGGTGTTAAACCGACGCCCTGTAGAAGGTCCCACATGGGTTTTAAACCGATGCCTTTACTTAAGAATTTCTGGAGAAATTCAATAAGTTTGAGAAGGAACTCACTCGGGTTTTAAACCGATGCCTTGTAGAAGGTCCCACACGGGTTTTAAACTGATGCCTTTACTTAAGAATTTCCGGATAAATTCAATAAGTTTGAGAAGGAACTCACTCGGGTTTTAAACCGATGCCTTGTGGAAGATCCCACACGGGTTTTAAACCGATGCCTTTACTTAAGAATTTCCAGAGAAATTCAATAAGTTTTAGAAGGAACTCACTCGGGTTTTAAACTGATGCCTTGTAGAAGGTCCCACACGGGTTTTAAACCAATGCCTTTACTTAAGAATTTCTGGAGAAATTCAATAAGTTTGAGAAGGAACTCACTTGGGTTTTAAACCGATGCCTTGTAGAAGGTCCCACACGGGTTTTAAACCGATGCCTTTTGATTTTGTCGCTGGAACTAATCTTGAGTGTTGTGTGATGCCCCCAATCGAAAGACAATAGTTGAAAAATGAGAATTGTATTGATTGAGTTGAAATTTGTTACATCATGAATGAAAATGATAATCTTCTCAAGGATAGTATTTCTTCAAGTGTCTGACATTCCACGAACGATCCAACTCTTTCTGGGTTGTTATGTTCTTTAGCTTATAAGCTCCCGAACCAACTGGTTTAATAACCATATATGGACCTTCCCATGAAGGGTCCAATTTCCTTTGATGGCGTGGATCTGAAATTAAGGTATTTCTCAATACCAAGTCTCCTGCTATGTATCGACGATTCCTTACTCAAGAATTATAATGTGACGCTATCCTTCGTTGATAATGTTGAGTTTGTGCTATTGCTTTTGCACGAACTTCATCTAACAAGTTAAGGCTATCTGACAATCCTTGTTTGTTCACTTTTTCTTCAAACTCTCTTTCCCATAGTGTTCTAGCCATTACTTCAACAGGTGCCAACGCTTCAGATCCGTAAGCCAGTTTAAAAGGAGTTTCTCCTGTGGGTGTCCGAACCGTAGTTCGATATGCCCACAGTACATTGTGCAATTATTCAACCCATAAGGCTTTATCAGCTTCGAGTCTTCTCTTTATCCCCTCAAGTAATGTTCAGTTTGTAACCTGTACTTGGCCATTGCTTTGGGGGTATGCCACTGATGACATACGATGCTCGATCAAGTAAGTCCCGCAAAATTGTTCAAATTGTGGACAGTCGAATTGAGTGCCATGATCGGTCACGATTATTTTTGGCATCCTGAACCGATATATGATTGACTCGAGCACGAACTTCTCCACCTTTCGCTCAGTGATGGTTGCCAGGGCGCTAGCCTTGACCCATTTGATGAAGTAGTCAATCGCTACTATGAAATATTCTCTACCGCCCGATGCCTTAGTGAATTTTCACGTGATATCGATTCCCCACATCGCAAAAGGGATGGGGTCTAGAATCAATGTCAAGGTTTCAGCTTGGCGTTTAGATACCGTAGCATGAATTTGGCAATTGCTACATCGGCGAACATATTCCATAGCAGCTTGCTGGAGCTTAGGCCAATATAGTCCGAGCCTCAAAATTTTGTGTGCCAAGGCCCGACCGCCCACGTGAGCACCACAAATTCCTTCATGTACCTCAGCCAGAGCTGATTCCGGTCCTTCGGGACCCAAACATCTCAAAAGGGGTCCGGAATAAGATCTTCTGTATAGCCTTCCATTCTGTATAATGAATCGTGCGGATCGCACCATAATTAATCTTGCTTCTTTTGGATCCTCTGGTAGTTTATCATCTCTCAGATATTCTACGATTGGATCCATCCAACAACACTCTGCTTCAATATAGGAAATTTCCTTTTCCTGATAACTTGGGAATGTTATCTCTTCTATGTAGACTGAAGGGTCTAAATTCTTTTCTTTGGCATTGGCTAATCTTGATAGCTCATCTGCCACTGTATTTTCTTTTCTTGGGATCTGACATACTTTCAGATTCCTAAATTCTTGCACAATTTCTTGATATTTTTGTAATCGGGGTTCTTTAACGCCATACTCCCCTTATACTTGATTGACAATAAGTTGTGAGTCACTAAAGATAGTTATGTCTGCTATCGCCAATGCTTTTGACAATCGAAGTCCAGCTATTAGGGCTTCGTATTCTGCCTCATTTTTACTTGCTTTGAATGCGAATCTTAATGCATAACGGATAACAAAACCTGTAAAATCCGGCCTTATCCTAACCCTGACCCGGCCCGGATTTTATACTGTTGCAGGTCCGAAGACCCGAAGTGGTGGTAGAAGAGACCTGTGGGCCCTCTTAGTGGATGATTCGATGTTTGATGTTGAGCCTATGGACATTGACAATGATGCCCCTCACTTGAGCACATTGTCAGTATTGGGTGAAAATCTGCGCATCGATGAAGATTGAATTAGTTGAAGCACTTCCCGAAACCCCGTGATCAATCCGAAGGTATTTTCTGAAACTAGAGTTGTTGATTGACTTGTAGGAGAAAACCCCGCTTGATTTGACCTTGTATAGCCTTCTGAATCCACTCCTGAAGTTGGTATCATAGCTTGGTCGAGTGCTTGGTTGACTGACAGTCGACCAGACAGTCGACCAAGAGTAATGGAATTCGATTTTGCACTAAATCTCTTCCCATTTTGCCCCTACCTTTTTGGAACTCGTGAATGAGGACCTAAACTAATCATTGGCACTCCATAGCTCGAGGTTGGACACTCTCTTGGGCTATTCCTTGATGTTTGGGAAGATCTTTGACTCCAATCATTACTGTATACACTAATCATCAACTCAAGGTATGATTTCTTCTATTCTTCTTCTAATCTATTCATTTTCTATCAATTAATGATCATTGAAACCATGGCTGAAGTACTGCAACCTTGCAAACACTTAACCATGGGTTTCCCCCTTTCAATTTCTTAATCCTTCCCCACTCTTACTATGCTATGATTCAAATGAGATTAATTGTACTCCATCACTTTGATTCTATTCAATCTAATCTATTTGATTCAAATATGATATATAGATGCATGATAAGCTTAGACTATAATGAAATTAAGATTCTAGCTTAATTCTTAACACTCATTTGATCGATTCTTATCATCCTTTTCAATTTCTATAACTTCCAATTTAATTCTTGCTAAGTATCATATAGAACAAAAAAATTCGATTTTGGTATTTTTGATTGAACCGTTGGATCATCATGAAAATTAGTGTGTAGTATCCTCTTACTGTTATAAACATGCCCTCCAAATTTCATGAAGATCGGAGCACCGGAAGGGCAGTTTCGGATCAAGTTTCCATTGATGTCCTGAAGATAACAAGTCTTGGTCGACTGCTTGGTCGACTGGCAGTCGACCAAGCCAGTCAACCAAGAGTTGTTAAGGCCCTGTACTCAGCCAATTTGATCCGTTTGAACCCCAATTCAATTGCTTTCTTCTCTTACATTAATTCTATGATTATCTAGGGTATCAACACTGATTTTGGGACCATACTGGTAATCATTGAATCTATTTACAACTTGATTAAGATAAGGACAGTCGTTAACTCAAGTATGTTAATTATACCAACATGCTTACATTATGGGAACTTAGTGGTTATGTTCATATGAGTAATCCTTTACTGTACATGATTGTTATGTGTTTTCTTATCAGTAATAGAATGTATATATCATTTTGAATATCCTGTTTAGTTTTACTTTATGATTCATATATGATCAATCATGTTATGATATGTATTTGTTTATATGATGAATCATTGATTTAGTATAATATGATGAGATTGAGATTGTGATTGACTACGTATGACTTGGGATTGGGAGGTGTCCGTTCGACACTTCTATCCTTGGACATCGGAGGGAGTAGTATGGGATATTCCCCGAAGGTGTCCATCGACGCTTTCCCGGGTTATTGGATGACATGTATAGGATTGTCTAGGTGTATGGTTAGGATATCTCCTTGTTGTATCAGACCCGAATCGGAAGGGTATTGAGACCGAATGACCCGTGGTAGGGTATGGTTGAAGGGCGCTCAAGACCAGTATCCACTCCGTGAGAGGACTTGAACTATTTTACGGATACCCGAAAGGGTCCTTTTATTGGTAGGGTTGCATATGGATAGACTTGGGCTCACGGGCGCTCAAGACCGGTAACCAACCCATGAGAGGATGTGAGAGCTTCCCGTTTATTATATGTGGATGACCAATAGGGTTGATGAGTCCGTAATCTAGGATTACGCTGACTCTAGTGTGAAGGATACCGGAAAGGATCGCCGGGGGCGAGGAATGGACGTATTTGGATCTGACATGATATGACTGAGTAGATGACTTGCATTGGACTAGGCTTTACTGTGACATGCGCCAGTACTTATACCAAATGGTGATGTGAGACAGTGGTGACTAAATCCCCAACCATGGTTTTTTAGATGACCTTACCGAACTTCCCCGGGCAGACCCAAGATATCTTATGATTGAGGGGGAGTGAATGACGACCCAAAGAAGTATGGTGCCATGACTTAAAGCATGTCTACCTTAGAGACTAACATACTTAAGATTAGAATCATGTTTCATCATTGTCTCATATCATATGGCATCATATTTTGACTTGTGTTGGGTGAACTGTGGATTATGAAACGACTTGCCTTGCTGAGTTCTTTTGAACTCATTCCTTTTGTGAAATTTGTTAGATTATACTGCAGGTACAGAAGACCTTGATGGCACGTCCTATGACCCGAGCTATGATCCCGCATACTACCCTTCGGGTGATGGCTACGCGGAGAGTCAGGATTGCTATACCGAGGAGGATTATAGTGCATACCAGGGTTAGCCCCACATTAGTGAGGGAGTGGCCACGTTAGGTTTACTTCATCCATACTTTTGAAGAGGATATCATTAGGATAGAGGAAACCTATATGTAGGCCCCATTTCCCTGGACGACTATAATCATTTGGATATTCTCTCTCTAGTTCCTATGGATTTGTTTATAACACTGGTTGTAACTTAACTTGATTTACCACTGTTCAGCTGATTGTGAAGGAGTGACTTCTGATCACTCTTTCTCTTAGAAGTTGTCACTTAATGTTTCCGCACTCTGATTAATTACCCTTTTCTCATTCATTTGATATATTTATTGTTTACTTTATACATTGATTATATTGTTCATGATTATGCTATCGTGTATGTGGGAGGCATAGCCGCTCGATCTGGATTTTCGGGCTGTGGATCACATCCCGGGTATGCTAGATAGGATACTGGCTGGGTGGATGTGACAGAGTGGTATCAGAGCCCAAGATCAAGTAAGGCCAACATTCCGAGTTACAGATCCAAGGTGACTCAATTACTCTTAGAAGTGAATAATAGATAACTCGGACTAGAAACCTGATTAACGAAGCATAAGTGAATTGTTGAATAACATACAATAACTATAATTTAACAATCTTCACTTAATGAAACGAAAAGAAAACGAATAACACAAAATAACAGGTGAAACTGAAATAACTTTCATTAACTTAAATAAGTTTTACAACGGGTTACATATGAAAAGCATAACTGAAGTCCTGGTACAATCCTTCTATCTAGGAGATCGTCGTCGGACTCTGGATGTCCTGACATCCTCAGTGATCTAAGTGAGCTGAGACTGCATCTGATCCTACCTGGACTCTATCTGTGCAAGCCTCCCCTCAAGCCTCTCATACATATGTGACTGGCTCGCCTCCATCCTCTCATATATTTGAGTTTGCCTGGCTCCTAAACTCTCGAACAACTGCTCCTGCCTAACCCCCATCCTCTCCATCATGGAAGTCATAGATTGCATCTGAGCATACAGATCCGGTGCCTCTGGTGCAGCCTGTGATGGACCCCCAGTCTCAAATTGTGATGTAGGAACCCCTAATCATCAGGACCGACCTCCTACATACCTATATCATCCCTAGCCTGATCCTCTACTGGAGTATCCTCACTATCATTGTCACATCCTCCTAGCCGGTACCCCAACTGGCATACTCGAGAGTGTGATCCACAGCCCCGAAGATCAAGTAATGAGGAAATCATCCTCCCACATATACAGTTACATAATCATAAACAGGAAATAATCAGAGTTTAAATAGTATAACAAAACATTAAAGCCAAGAAATGAATAATCAATATAATCAGAGTGCAAAATGATACCAGATGTAATCACATCAAAAGAAGTAGAGTGAGGGGGAAACTCACTCCACAAAATACAGTGGAACGCAGAATGTAAGTCTAAAAGAAATAATATCTAAAACAATGGAACTAAGATAAAATTCTAACATCAGGGTTTTCTATTCTATAAATAACGTCTTCAAAATAGTGGACTTCATCAATCCATTTGAGACGTTCCACGTATACGTTGTCCTTAATCATAGTACGCATCTTGATCAACTGAGGGATCATCAAAGTAATCTTGATGGTTGCCAACACCTTGCGTGTAGTACGCTTCATCGGCTTGCGCTTCATCAAACTGTTCGCCATAGGATTCAGTACCTGCAGAATAGTCTAACAATGTACAAAAGGAATAAGTTTTGAAGAAACTCGGTAAGGAAGTTAATCCATAACAACATAAACAACATGTGGTAAAACATAACAAGATGCAATGCAATATGAAACAGATAATGTATGTATGTATGCAACTAAACTCTATGTATGCTGGTCTCTATGGCAGACATGCTTTAAGTCATAGCACCGTACTTCTTTGGGAAAGTCTCAATCACACCCTCAACCATTTAAGATATCTTGGGCAGCCGGTTGGTAATGGGTCCTGCATCCCTCTAGGACAAACCATGGTAGGGGGTTAAGTCAACACACTCTCTCACAACCATTTGGCATAAGTACCGGCGCATGTCAGAGAAAAGACTAGCCCAATGCAAGTCCTCTAGTCAGTTACATCAAGTCAGGTCCAGATACTTCCATTCCTCCCCTCTTGGGATCCTTTCCAGTATCCTTTCCACTAGAGTCAGCGTATCCGACTCTCTCAAATATGGACTCATCAACCCTATTGGTTATCCACATATGGTAAACGGGAAGCTCTCATGTCCCCTCACGGATATACTCACCGGTCTCGAGCGCCCATGAGCCCAAGTCTAGCCATATGCAACCCTCCAATACATGGCCCCCACAATGTGATTCCCATCCTCTCACTGGTTGGTTACCGGTCTTGAGCGCCCGTGAATCCCCATTGCTACCACGGGTCGTTCGGTCTCAATACCCTTCCGAATCGGGTCTGATATAACAGGGGTATAACCTAGCCAAACACTGCTAGACATCCCTAGGTATGACAACCAATGATTCGGGAAAGTGTCAATGGGCAACCTCGGAAACATCCCATACTATTTTCGATAATGTCCAAGGACAGAAGTGTCGAAAGGACACCTCCCAATCCCAAACCAAACTTAATCAAACACATTCTCAGATCAGTCATGACATACACAACCAGTAGTTCATCATATAAAAGAGAATGTAAAAGCAAAATCAGATTAAGTAGAAATAAGTAATTCATATAACATGAATAATGAAAAAGATGATATAAACAAGTGCTACTGTTCTCACAGTAGGAGATTAGAATTAAAGTACAACAACATTAGGTAATCTCATAGTTTCACAAAGTAGAAACCAAAGAACAAGTAATCTATGCAGTTAAGGAATAACTGTCCTTACCTTCTAATTCGCAAAGGAACTTAGAGAATCAAGTAAGACCTTGACTAAACCTGAGAAAAGAGTCTTAAACAAGTGTATACTATGAGTTAGGAAAGATACAAGGAAGGAAAGATTACAATTTAATCAAAATAGACCAAGAATGGGGTTGCTGTACCCATTGGTCGACTGATTGGTCTACTGCCCTAGTCGACCAATGAGGCGACCAACAGAGACAGTAGCCTTCAAAAATCAGAATTTTTAGAATATGAATCTGAATTTGGTGGTTCAAAAGGTACAAAATAAGGGGGAAACTTTAATGAAAACATCTAAGTCTACAGAGGACAACAAACCATTAATCAAATCAAGTTTCCAAGTCACAACTCAGGAATTAGAAAGTTAACCTAATTAGGTTAAACATAGATTATGACGGAAAAATATAACATGATCAAGGGTAAGGGAATAAAATTAATAGGTTACAATTCTAGTAAAGAAAATAAATTGAGAGTCTTCTAACATGATCAAAATAGGGGTTCTTGATCTTACCCAAGAAATTAGGGTTTCACCCTTTTTGGTTCCCATGAAAAAGGTTGAGATCATAGGAGGGAGGGAATTGATGATAGGCCAATTACAACAAGAAGAATTAAAGAATATTGAATTTAGATCAACCTCCACATTACCCATGAGGTTTCCCTCACATGGGGGTTTTACCAAAAGGATCCCCTGATGACCACACAAGGTTAGGGTTTCAAGGGTTAGGGTTTCCAGGATTCAATTGGCAAGGGTTGAGATCATGATGATGCACATGGATCTCAAGGAACATGATGAGATCATGGAATAGATGGTTGCAAGAATGCAGCATCATCTTCCTGATCTCAATCAAGAACAGATTCAAGAAAAGAAAAATCAGAAATAGAGAGGAAAGATATCATACACATACCTTTGATGCAGGAAGATGAGGATTGCTTGAGTTCTTGCGAGATATCAACCAAGGATGCAAGGGAAGCGATTAGATTAGGGTTCTAACTCGTTCCAGAGGCTTAGGAGGCAAATGAGGCGGAGTATTCCCGAGATTAGATTTAAATAGAGTAGCCACGATTCAAATTTAGAAAACAGAATCAATTGGTCGATTGATTGGTCGACTGGTCCAATCAACCAATGAGTCGACCAATCAGAACAACAACTTCAAAACAGGGAATTGAAGGCTCAGATCAAGTCCAAACATCAAGGGGTTTTGCACACACCTAAAGTGACATACCTAGTAGGTAGAAATGCCTTCGAACCAATACAGAGAGTACTCCAAGTCCATCAACTAATCCAATCTTCATCAGTGTGCAGTTTCCATAGCAGGGGCACTGACATCCATACTCAAGGATTCCACTCCAGCCATCAAGTCTTCAACTGAAATGGCCCAAAGTTGATTTCTTGCCTTACTTCGGGGTTGCTGGACCTAAAAACAACAGGGTTTCCGGGTCAGGGTTAGGGCTGGGTTTCACAATCATCCTCGGAATCCAACTCGTCACCTAGACTGGGAGATTTTCCAACTCGATCTAACTGCATCAGTCCAATGGTCCTCGTACCAATGGAATACCCCGCACCTCCAACAACTCTATCCTCACTATCCAGATCTATCCCGAAATAACTGAAGATGCATGTCAATAAAATCCCAAAGCAAAGATTTCTGACACCCGGATGCATGACAACCTCGATCATAACATTCTGTATAATATAAGATAGATCGATCTCGAATCCCATATAGATCTGATAGATGAGTAAGGCATCCATCACCGTAACCACATTATGATGTCCCGCTCTCGGTATGATGTTCCTCCCTACAATCCGACCGATGACTCTGGCCGATGCAATCATCTCACCGTTGTTTCTAGGATAATAACACCTATCATCATCCCCAAAGTGTTATGCATATCTCATGCAACTCGTATGGAAGCATATGTCTGCTGAAATCCTCCCCTACTGATATCCACACACATGCATGTGGACAATAAGGAACCCCGAGAATCTCTGCTAGTGTGCGAGTATTAAATCTGATCTGAGTCTCCCTGATCTGACTCGCTATCACTAACTCCATTTGATCAGCTTGTCCCTCCACAAATGAAGTCAAATTGCTGTAAAACAGCCGAATTAACTCTGGGTACACCGGCAAATCCTCAGTAAGTAGGTGTGTCCACCCCAAAACATCGAATCTCTTCCCGATCCGAAAAGTAGTCAACTCTGCAGCCCAAAATGGTCGCCCGTACTCTATGTGACAATGCCCAAAGTATGCATCGTAAAGAAACTCGGCCAATGGTGTGACGAAGCGGTGTCGATCAATCACCTCCGCTCGTGGCAGCAAAGGCACCTGACCTCTACCTCTCCTGGCACCTATTACCCTACCTCGAGCACGACCACCTCGTCCTCGTCTCTCCATAGAGTATAAATATCTGTAGAAAAAGATCAACAAGTCAATGTTAGGAGATTAACCAAAATTGGACATGAAGGGCATTTTCGTAATTTTTTGGAAATTTTCAAATTTGGGGGAAATTCAATTTGAGTTTACTGCCTTATGCACAATACTTAGAATTGCGTGATTGTGGTGTTTGTTCGAAGAAAGCCGGTCGAAATTGTGTCCTAAAGTTGAAAATTCAGCAAGCTAGAAAAGAGAAATTTCGACGTTTAGGTCAAATTTGGGGATTTTTGATATTGTTGAAATTGGTTGAAACGAATTGCATGGTAATGTGTAGCATATCATTTGGAATGTGTGTCATCGAATTTGGTATTAAAACTCCTAGCGGTTTGGGAGAAATCGAAATTTTTCTAATTTTGGAAACTTTCGGCTACGTTAGTGAGATCAAGTTGAAAATTCGTGTTTGGTTGTTGTTTAAGCGTCATTGTTGCATGTAAACTATGAGATTTTGTTTCTAAGCATGCATGAACATGTTTCCATCCTAGAACAACAAGTTTAACATGGTATTTTGAGAAATCTAAGTAAAGAAACTATTTGAGAAGATGATGAATAGTGATTTACTTACTTGGTTGAGCAATGCTTGATGTTTTGATGATGTGGAAGCCTCTAACCACTTGGAATCTACTTAGAAGTGTTTGCTAATGCGTTCTCCAGAGCCCCTCCACAAGAGAAATGAGTTAGGAATGAAAAATGAAGGAGAAATGAAGTTAAAAGCCTGATTTTTCGTTGTTGTCATGGCTTGGTTGACTGCTTGGTCGACTGACAATCGACCAAGGCTATAGAAGTGAGAAAAATGAGAATTTTGAGGAAATTTTTGGATTTTGACCCATGGTTGATTATTTTCTTATTATATTGATGAATCTATGTATGATTTGAGCACTTTAATCATATGGTCAAGTGTATTTTGATGAATCTTCGCATCTCGATGTGGTCATTGTTCTTTTGCAGAATGGTTTTATTGAGAAGTCGTCTTGTTGGCTCCGGTAGTGCCGGAAATGAGGAGATGCCTGCTGGAGGGTCTGACCAACAGACCCAGGAGGACAGCCATACTACCAATGGCATCCCCAGTGCCCCTGACATTGGAAGCTTCAAGGACATTGCAAGTGTCATGGCCAACATGATGCAACAGCAGCAAGCTCTGTTCAACCAAATGATGGCTGGTTTTGTGAGTTTGAGAGAAGAGAACCGTGCTAGTGGGTCTGGCAGTACTGGCTTGGTGGCCCCGTATGTGGAGAGGTTCATAGGAACCCCGCATACCTGGCTGATGGAGAGTTTCTTGAAACTGCAGGTGCCTGAAACTGCAGGTGCCATCTTTTACTGGTGTATCAAAGGACTTTTCTGTTCCCTACCAGATGGCTGAGGGAACTAGAAAAGGCCTTCCAGAACTTGCAGTGTACGGATGCTCAGAAAGTGCTCTTCGCCGAGCAGAAGCTTCAGCAGGAAGCGTATGCGTGGTGGACTTCTTCCCGCCCTATTCTTGAAACCCTCCATGGTGGTGCTGTCTCTTGGGAAATATTTAAGGAAGCCTTCTGTAAGAATTATTTTCCGGAGGCTGTGAAAGATGCCAAGGAGTTTGAGTTCATGGCATTGGCCCAAGGTTCCCTTACTGTGCTGGACTACCAGCAGAAATTTGAAGAGTTATTCTTTTTCACCCCTGACTTGATGAAACCTGATAATGCGAAGGCAAAGAAATTCTTCAAAGGACTACGGCCATCTTTAAAGACGTACCTCACCCTTCTCCCTCTTGAGAGCGCCCAAGTGGTTCAGAATGCAAAGAAGCTGGAAGAAGAAGAAAGAGAAAATGCTCGAGTTCAGAGGCCTTGGCAGCCTAGGCATCCCGGTCTTGTGGATCGCACTGAGTGTCAGTTTGTGAGGCCTTCACCATATCCCACTCCTACCTTCCAGCCTAGGGGCGTGGGTCAGAGTTTCGGTACTACTCCTGTGGGCCCTCGTGGCCAGTATAGTGGAGCTTGACCTACGGGATTTGTGTAGCCTTCCCGGCCTGGTGTGGTTTCCCCTCGGCTTGCTTTTCAGAGACCCCCTTTGGCAGCCGCCCTTGTTGGACAGAGAGATCTTGTGTGCTTCCTTTGCAAGCAGCCTGGACATTTTGCTCGCTTGTGTCCGAAAAATTCCGCCTTGCCTAGTGTTTCTGCTCCTACTATGAGAAGTGCTCCCGCTTCTGTACCTGCCCCTGCCCCTCCTTCTAGTAGAGTATTTAGCATCTCTAGTACTGAGCAGGACCCTTGCCATGAAGTTGTAACAGGTACATTGTTAGTCGCCTCTTTTCCAGCATTTGTGTTGTTTGATACGTGTGCATCTCATTCATTCATTTCAACTACTTTTGCTGTAAAGACTAACCTAACACCCAGATGTTTATCTAGTTCTTGTCAATTTGTACCCTTGTTGGGTCTACTGTTAAACTAGATAAAGTGTTAGAAGAATGTCCTGTTCTTGTTTGTGGGTTGAACTTGAAGGCAAATCTAGTGTTGTTTGATATGAAGGACTTCGACGTCATTTTGGGAATTGACTGGTTGACATCCTACAACGCTGTGATCTTGTGCTCTTCTAAGAAGATCCAGTTCCGATTGGATGGGAATTCAATTTTCGAGTTCCAAGGAAAGAAGGGAAGAGTGAGCAAGAAGACCTTGACCACTTTAATGCAAGTCCACGCTTTGGTGGAAGATGCTTCATCTGGAAACAAAGTCAAGGAAAGGAAGAGACTTGAAGATGTTAGTGTTGTTTGTAATTATGCTGACGTGTTTCCAGACGATCTATCAGGACTACCCCCTGATAGAGAGGTTGAGTTCTCCATAGACTTGATTTCTGGTGCGTCTCCGGTGTCTAAGGCTCCATATAGGATGGCGCCTATAGAGCTTGAGGAGTTGCAAACTCAGTTGAATGAACTCTTGGATAGAGGTTTTGTGCAGCCAAGTGTGTCGCCCTGGGGTGCTCCGGTCTTGTTCATCAAGAAGAAAGATGGTAGTATGCGTCTGTGCATTGACTACCGAGAGTTGAACAAGCTGACGATCAAGAATAGATACCCGCTGCCCCGGATTGATGATCTGTTTGATCAATTGAAAGGTGCGGCTATGTTCCCAAAGATTGACTTAAGGTCTGGGTATCACCAGTTGAAGGTGAAGTCTAGTGATATCTTTAAGACTGCGTTCAGGACAAGGTATGGACATTATGAATTCAAAGTCATGCCTTTTGGTCTAACCAACGCCCCTGCTGTGTTTATGGACCTCATGAACCGAGTATTTTACGATGTGCTCATAAGTTTGTAATCGTTTTCATTGATGACATCCTGATATACTCGAAGAAGGAAGAATAGCATGTGAAGCACTTGAACTTCACATTGCAAAGGTTGAGAGAAAAGAAACTCTATGCTAAATTTAGCAAGTGTGACTTTTGGCTCTCAAGGGTAGTGTTCCTTGGCCATGTTGTTTCACCCGAAAGTATTCGTGTTGACCCGGAAAAAGTGCAGACTGTTACCGATTGGGAAAGACCGAAGACCGTGACTGAGATAAGAAGTTTCCTTGGATTGGCTGGATACTATCGGAGATTTATTGAGAATTTTTCTAGGTTGGCTTCCCCTATGACTATGCTAACTAGGAAAGATGAGAAGTTCGTTTGGACCGAGGCCTGTGAAAAGAATTTTGAAGAGCTGAAAGTTAGATTGACAAGCGCCCCGGTGTTAACCATACCTGATAGTTCCGGTGGATTGATAGTCTACACTGATGCTTCCAAGATCAGTTTGGGTTGCGTGTTGATGCAACACGGCAAGGTTGTGGCTTATGCCTCTTGGCAATTGAAAGATTATGAGCGGAATTATCCCACTCATGACTTGGAGCTTGCCGCCATTGTTTTTGCTTTAAAGATTTGGAGGCATTACCTGTACGGTGAGAAAATCGCTATTTTCACAGATCACAAGAGTTTGAAATACTTCTTCACCCAGAAAGAGCTGAATATGAGACAAAGAAGATCATTGGAGTTGGTTTCTGACTACGATTGTGACATTCAGTATAACCCAGGTAAAGCAAATGTAGTTGCGGATGCTCTTAGTAGGAAAGATCAAAGGAAGGATTTGAGCTTGTGTGCTTTGAATCGGCCCTTGCTTTTGTCAATGGAAAGATTTGGTTTGGAAGTGGTTCTTGAGGGTTCGGATTGTATCCTGTATGCCATGACGGCAAGATCCACCCTTAGAGACCACATTGTTGCCTTGCAAAGTTCTGATCTTGAGTTGAAAGAAAAGATTGAGAAGATCGCTTCGAATTCAGAAATGGACCCTACTTTTAGTACATCTTTAGATGGTACTTTATTGTTTAGAGGTAGGCTATGTGTGCCTAATGTTGATGAAGTCAAAAAGGAAATATTGAAAGAAGCACACCAGTCGATCTTTACAATACACCCTAGAAGTACCAAAATGTATAAAGACTTAAGGGAACATTTTTGGAGGAACGGTTTGAAAGTGGATGTTGAAGACTTTGTTGCCAAGTGTGAGACTTGTCAACGTGTGAAAGCCGTTTGTCAGCCTCCGTCCGGATTGCTTCAGCACCTTCCTATTCCTACTTGTAAGTGGGAAGATATCTCCATGGGCTTCATGACTAGCTTGCCGCGGACAAGTAAGGGAAATGACACTGTGTGGGTGATCGTCGATAGGTTGACCAAATCAGCCCATTTCATTCCTATGAAGATCACTTACACTTTGGATAAGCTACCTAGACTTTGGGTGGTCGATGAAGATTGAAATAGTTGAAGCACTTCCCAGAACCCCGTGATCAATCCGAAGGTATTTTCTGAAACTAGAGTTGTTGATTGACTTGTAGGAGAAAACCCCACTCGATTTGACCCTGTATAGCCTTCCGAATCCACTCCTGAAGTTGCTATCATAGCTTGTTCGAGTGCTTGGTCGACTGACAGTCGACCAGACAGTCGACCAAGAGTAATGGAATTCGATTTTGCACTAAATCTCTTCCCATTTTGCCCCATCCTTTTTGGAACTCGTGAATGAGGACCTAAACTAATCATTGGCACTCCAGAGCTCGAGGTTGGACACTCTCTTGGGCTATTCCTTGATGTTTGGGAAGATCTTTGACTCCAATCATTATTGTATACACTAATCATCAACTCAAAGTATGATTTCTTCTATTCTTTTTCTAATCTATTCAATTTCTATCAATTAATGATCATTGAAACCATGGCTGAAGTACTGCAACCTTGCAAACACTTAACCATGGGTTTCCCCCTTTCAATTTCTTAATCCTTCCCCACTCTTACTATGCTATGATTCAAATGAGATTAATTGCACTCCATCACATTGACTCTATTCAATCTAACCTGTTTGATTCAAATCTGATATATATGATGGATGGCATTCTTATGATGGTAGGCAATGGTGATTTGATGAATCCATGGTTTGATAAATGGATACTACGTATTTCAGCTCTTCAAACCCCTCTACCCCTTCAAGATGAGGCTCCTACAAAATTTTCTTTTGGAATGAAAATATAGTTCAAACACGGTGGCCAAATGACCTTGCTGAGAAAATTCTTAGCATACCATTGCCTTTATCCAATGCACAGGGTAAAATTGTAAGGGATCAAACTTCTTCAGGTATCTTCTCTGCTGCTTCAACATATAGATTGTTTTCACAAAATCATAATCAAAATGCCTAGCATCCATGGCTTTCACCCTGGCATCTTCCACTTCCTCTTAAAATCCTTCACTTTATTCGGAAGCTTCTACATGGTAAACTTCCCACACCTGTGTTATTATCTAAAAGAGGATGCAAAATAAATGAACTTTGTCTCCTCTATTGGAAGGAAAAAGCATCAACAAATCAAAATTTTCTTCAGTGCAGTTTTGCAAAACAGGTTTGAGCTAATTTTAACATTTGATGGTTGGCACATTCATCTGATAGTCTTGAACAAATTACAGCTAGGGTTAAATCTGCAAGAAAAAATAAAATGAGATGAAAGCTCTCATTCTACATCTGTCTGCTTTGTGGCTGACTTGGTGGTTGTCAATATTGCAAGTCACCAAAGACCTCATAAGAATCCCCAATAAGATTTGGAGACTTGCTCAATCCTTAATTTCTGAATAGATGGTATCATCTCATTTCATCAAAACTCATTGTTAATCATTGTTTCTTGTCTCCATCTACAACTACAAGGTATGATTCATCATTCCACTCTCTACTCTATCTTTTTCTATTCTTTTCTATCCCTCTCTTGCTGTTGAGACCTTGGAGATGGTGCTACAACCTTACAACCATCACTCCAAGTGTCCAGTCTTGCCTAACCTATGATCCTCTTACCTATCTATTGATGCTATGCTCCCATTTCAGGCCTAGCATATACATTCTTTGAAATTCTTCTTAACATCATGCCGTCTTGTACAAAACTGAGATATACAGTATGCTATGTACATGTTTATCACTAGCATGTGAACCTAATCGAATTTCTATAAGTTGCCTTAGCTAATGCATGCCTTTTCATTGTCAATGCAATCAATTTCAATTCATGCTATGATGCTTGTCTCTTGAACTTAGTAGCTCAATTTGGGGCTTTCTATTTAGACCATTGGATTATGTTAATTTCATGATTTGTAGTGTCCTCATACTATTCTTAAGCATTCCTCCAAGTTCCAGATCAATCCGAATCTCGTAAGACCAATTTCAGACCAAAATCCACTATTCTGTCCCGAAGATATTTTGGTTGATCCTCTTTGGTCGATGCCATCGACCAAAGACCATCGACCAAAGTTATTGCTGACAGAAACCTTAGCAAGTTTTGACCCGTTTAACATCCGATCTTCTCGATTTCTTCTCTAACTTATTATTGATGTTTATTTAGGGTCTCAACATTGCTTTTGGACCATTTCTTGGTAATTCTCGATTCATCATCAACTCAACCTAAGGTAAGGATGGTTATCTCCATAAACATATAGGCCATAAACACATGTTTGGTGCGTAAACTTAGAGAACATAGTCTCTTAATTGCTTTGAATATTATAGGACTGTTATACATGTTTTGGAACAGTAGTATTGTGAATTATGATACTCTTGTTAGAATGATTTATTACTCTTGCTATTTGTATTCATGATGGATCAATTCGATATTATGATTTAACTCTTATAGTGAAGATGTATTGAATGTATGAGAAATGATGGACTTGAATATGTGATTGCCTAAGTATAACTTGGGATTGGGGAGTGTCCTATTGACGCTTCTGTCCTTGGGCATCGGAGGGAATAGTATGGGATGTTCTCTGAAGGTGCCTATCGACACTTTCCTGGGTTATTGGACATACATGAGATTGTCCAGTTGTGTGGCTAGGTTTGTCCTTGTTGTGTCAGACCCGAATCGGAAGGGCATTGAGATCGACCGACCCGTGGTAATGTATGGTTTGATGGGTGCTCAAGACCGGTAACCAATCCGGGAGAGGACATAAACCATGCTACGGATACCCGAAAGGGGCCATTTATTGGAAGGGTTGCAAATAGCTAGACTTCGGCTCACGGGCGCTCAAGACTGGTAACCAACCTGTGAGAGGACGTGAGAGCTTCCCGTTTACTATTTATGGATGACCAATAGGGTTGATGAGTCCGTAATCTGGGATTACGCTGACTCTAGTGTGAAGGATACCGGAAAGGATCGCTTGGGGCGAGGAATGGACGTATTTGGATTTGACTTGATATGACTGAGTAGATGACTTGCATTGGGCTAGGCTTTAATGTTACATGCACCAATACTTATACCAAATGGTGATGTGAGAGAATGGTGATTGATTCCCCTACCATGGTTTGAGAGGACTTTACCCAATTACCACGGCATTCCCAAGATACGGAATGGGTTGAGGGAGAGTGACTGACTACCCAAAGAAGTATGGTGCTATGACTTAAAGCATGTCTACCATAGAGACTAGCATTCATAGAGTTAGAATCATATTTGCATCATATGTCTCATATCACACTGCATTATGTTATGTTTTGAATTTGTGTGATGTTAAATTATGGAATAACTGCCTTGCTGAGTTCTTTGAACTCATTCCTTTTGTACAAATGTTTTTAGATTATCCTGCAGGTATCGAAGATTCTAATTGCACCTTCTTTGAGACAGACTTTGATCCCGCATACTACCCTTCGGGTTAGCCCCACGATTACTCTTCATACTAGGGTTAGCCCCACGATTGTGCGGGAGCGGCAGAGCTTGGCTTTCTTCTCTGGATTACTTTTGAAACATGGGATTGTAACTAACTTGATTATTGCTACATTTTTCCGCTACTTTGAGAGAATGATTCTCACTTATTCTCTCATCTTTATGATTATACTTACACATTGATATTATCTATTTCCACACTCTGATTAATTGAATCTTATCTTATTCATGATATCATTATCTGTTGCTTTTACCTTGATTATTATTGTTCATGATTGTGTTATCGTGTATGTGGGAGGCATGGTCCCTCGATTCTTGATCCTTGGACTGTGGATCACATTCCTGGGTATGCAAGATAGGGTACCGGCTGGGTGGATGTGACAGTAACCTTCCTGCCTGAGTGTTCCATTTTGGGCCTCGTTCAACTCCAATTTAATGAACCAAGCCCCTCAACACTCCTTGCATTTCGAGCATTCCCTTCCGAAGTTCATCTACATCTACTGTAGTAGCATGTCCCTAGGGGCCTTTGATGTGCCTTCCCCATGTGGGATTTCTGGAATCAAGTTGTCCTCGGGAGGATCCTGTTCCACTCGGGTCGAGCGTTCGACCCCTTCTTCTTGATGTGTTTAATCGTTTGGGTGGGAGTCGTCCCCGGCGGTTTCCTGCCGATACGCCCATTGTTTACTCATCTCACCATGACTTGGAAACTGTCGTTCCCATAGACAGCGCCAAATTGATGCATAAAAGCTATATTGATGTTGCTCCCGACTAAGCCCCCTTCAAGCCGAAGATGATGAGTCCTGCAAAAAGGGTTAGACGCGGGTCGGCTAGAGTACTGGGCAACCGCCTCCGATGGCTAAGTTAGACAGTGAACAGATTAAGATCTCGTGCATGGATAACACAAGACTATGCTTAGAATGTATTGGATGCTTACCGGAAGGGTATGTTCTTTTTCTTATACTGTAAGTATTACCTTTTATGTATTTGGCAAGTCTACCCGACGGAGGCTGTTGTTTCTCCTGAGATTATGCCTCCATGTCGTTGGTCCCGCTCGATCAGTGACTGGGTTGACCTTCTCAATTGAGAACGGTTGCTATATTAGTCTAACGTGTGTTACGGCTTGATCAAGCTAGTCGGTTCTTATCCCGACTTAGGTATGCGGAGCCCCGGCCGGGTATGAATCTTCCGTATCACGCGCCTAGAAGTTCCTGCTTTCACACTTTGATCTCGTGCTCTTGATAAATTTTTATAAGGAATACAATGTGTAATCTGTATGGATTTAGAAGATTTTACAGCATATAACCATCTACCTGCTTCACCAAAAAAAAAAAAAAGGAAAACCATTCACTTGTTTTGAGGGTGAATTTTTTGTTCATTTCATCAAAACAAAAAAAACAGCATATTAGAGGATGAAAGAAATTACAACCAAAATAAATTAGAAACCAACCAATCCCATCTAGGAGGCTAGGACAGGATATAATACAATTATAAAGCTAGCTGTAGCAAGCATCAATTTTGAAAATCTTAACCAGGAGTGAGGTTGGTCGATCGGTTCTTATTAAAGCTATTGAAACAATAACAAGCATATGCATAAAATATGGATGCCAACGTATTTAAATATCCTAGGATTACTAATCATTTCTTTCATTTTGCACTAATAACAACGACGACTATATACGTATCATATGTATATAAATAGTAGGATTGGTTTGGCTTGTCGTTACATTGGGGTGGTGGTCTGGGTTGAATGCTTGTATGTTTGCTTTGTCAATAGATGAGGTGAAAATTGGAGGAGGTTTTGTTCATCCACTGTCAGAGAAATTTTATGATGAGATGTTTGGATGGTGTGTGCAGAAAATATATTGGGGGAGCCATGATAGGATATTCTGATATTCATATGGTTGTTTTGTTCCAGACATCTTAATCCTTAAGCTGATTTTCTTGCCCCAAGGGCTCGTAAGTTTCACTTTTGTAGAGTTAAGTTTGGTGGGGGTGGGAATTCCACCTCTTTATGACGTAAACTCTTATGTTATTTCTTTTAAGATCTATTGATCCGGGTATTTTCATTAAATTCAACTTTCAACTTATTGACAAAAATAATAATAATAATAAAATAAAATTCATATGGTCGGGGCAGAGCATTTATCACGTTAGATGAGGGTGTAATTTTCTTTCACAAACAGTGGAGGCCAAGGGCAAGCTTTTTTAAAAAGTTGACTCATTAACAAATTGTCTTACGTATGTAAGATTGATTATAAATCATACTTAGGTCTAGAGCAATCATTTAATTAATCTCTAATACGATCTGTTGTCGCCCACAACTGGCCCAAAAAGCGTAGGGAAAGGATATTTGGGGAAGCATAAGTGATTAAAGGGGTGGTAACTCATATCATAGGAAGAAATTTTGCACAGAGTTCTATTACTATTAATGGTTGACTCCAACATTTTCTACAGGCAGAGCCGCACTGGCATTGCAAGTGATCCAATCTTACGTGACTTTGTTAGAAAACTTTCATTCGGTTTTATCTGCTCAAATGCAAAAGATACCATGAGCTCTATTAGTTAATAGGATGTAAGTCAAATCAATGTTAAGGTGTTGGTGTAGTCCATGTTAGTTGGAGATAGGAGGGGCCTTAATTTTTTTGGGTGGAAAGAGAGGAATTTGGATCACCTCCCCCATTCGGGGAGCACATAATGCTTCCGTAACACTTCTTTACTACATAATAGGTGAGGCGTTTACGTCGGAGTATTTAATAAATAATTCACAGTTGGGACCCAGTGAATTCCACGTGGGCCCCATCCCTATTTTATAGTGTGAAAATGTCAAGAAACAGGACAAGAAAATAATCTATATTCCAAAAGTGAGAGGAGGTGAGAAAAGAAGAAAAGAAGGGGGGGGGGGGGAAGGTCTTTAAGTACTCAACTGTTCACCAGGAGTGTATTTAGCACCTTTTATAGAGCATTAACGAAAATATCAAATGCTTGGGTTTTAGCATATAATTGAGAGCGGATGGAATTGACTTTGATTAATGGTATAGTTTAGTGGTGTTTCTTGGCTCTCTGTTGCAATAAGGACGAGAAATTTGCAGATGAAAAAAACAGGCACGTGAGTGCACATCAACTAGAAGAACTCGTGCCAACGAGGTTCATAATCTGTTTGAAGAGGGTCTACTTTTCCCCACTGTTCATCCCTTACATTCTTTTCTTCAAGGACTGATGGAAATCTTAGAACTAATAACCATTTGGACCTTTCTATAGTTTTGATTTGTTGTGCTCCAACAGAGGCGTTGCCACATTGGGATAGGATAAATAAGAAAATGAAATTTGTCATTAGGACATTGTAGCACATTTTAAACATTTCTTTGAGACCACAACCTTCTCTTCCCAAATCAATCAAACTTTGATCTCTCTTACCCCCATAGTTTACATTCCCTCTTCAGTGAATTAGTTCAGACCCGTAAGCCTTTGTAAAGTCAGTTACAAGATCATTACTAAGTTCATGGATAGTAGAATCAAATAGATTCTCCCCAACCTCATTTCTTTCAATCAAAATGGATTCATCAAGGGTCGTCACATTGAAGACAATATCCTGATTGGACATGTAGTTATGCATGGAATCAATCAATAGACAAAGCGAAAAAGAGGGATTATGGCCATCAAATTAGATATGAGCAATGCTTATGACAAAAATTCCAAGGTTTTCTCTGTTCTAGAGTTTTGTCTGTGCACTGCAAAACTTGGGAGAAACAAATTTGAGTTGGGCTTCTTTGTATCTTGGGAGACGGTTCACCAGTACCTCATAGCACCTTTTAAGTGAGGGCGAATTACGTCTTTAGGAAAGCGACTATAGTAACGCGCCTAGAAGTTCCCGCATTCACATTGTGATCTCGTGCTCTTGATAAATTTTTATGAGGAATATAATGTGTAATCTATATGGATTAGAAGATTGTTTAGCATATAACCATTTACCTGCTTCACAAAAAGAAAATAGAAAACCATTCACTTGTCTTGAGGGCAAATTTTTTGTTCAATTCATCGAAAAGAAAAGAAAAAAAAGCATATTAGAGGATGAAAGAAATTACAACCAAAATAAATTAGAAAACAACCAACCCCATCTAGGAGGCTAGGACAGGATATAATACAATTATAATGCTAGCTGTAGTTAGCATCAATTTAGAAAATCTTAACCAGGAGTGAGGTTGGTCGATCGGTTCTTATTAAAGCTATTGAAACAATAACAAGCATATGCATAAAATATGGATGCCAACGTATTAAATATCCTAGGATTACTGATCATTTCTTTCATTTTGCACTAATAACAATGGCGACTATATACGTAACATATCTAAATAAATAGTAGGATTGGTTTGGCTTGTCATTACATTGGGGTGGTGGTATTGGTTGAATGCTTGTATGTTTGCTTTGTCAATAGATGAGGTGAAAATTGGAGGAGGTTTTGTTCGTCCACTGTCAGAGAAATTTTATGATGAGATGTTCGGATGGTGTGTGCAGAAAATATATTGGGGGAGCCATGATAGGATATTCTGAATTTAATATGGTTATTTTGTTCCAAACATCGTAATCCTTAACCTGATTTTCTTGCCCCAGGAGCTCGCAAGTTTCACTTGTGTAGAGTTAAGTTTAGTTGGGGGGGGGGGAATTCCACCTTTTTATGAAGTAAACTCTCCTGTTATTTCTTGTCAGATCTATTGATCCGGGTTTTTTCATTAAATTCAACTTTCAACTTATTTAAAGAAGAAAAAAATAATAATAAAACTCATATGGTCGGGGCAATGCATTTCTGACGTTAGATGAGGGTGTAATTTTCTTTGACATATAGTGGAGGCTAGGGGCAAGCCTTTTTAAAAAGTTGACTCATTAACAAATTGTCTTATGTATGTAAGATTGATTATAAATCATACTTAGGTCTAGAGCAATCATTTAATTAACCTATAATACGATCTGTTGTCGCCCACAACTCGCCCAAAAAGCGTAGGGAAAGGATATTTGGGGAAGCATAAGTGATTAAAGGGGTGGTAACTCATATCATAGGAAGAAATTTTGCACAGAGTTCTATTACTATTAATTTGTCATTAGGACATTGTAGCACATTTTAAACATTTCTTTGAGACCACAACCTTCTCTTCCCAAATCAATCAAACTTTGAATGCTCTTACCCCCATAGGTTACATTCCCTCTTCAGTGAATGAGTTCAGACCCATAAGCCTTTGTAAAGTCAGTTACAAGATCATTACTAAGTTTATGGATAGTAGAGTCAAATAGATTCTCCCCAACCTCATTTCTTTCAATCAAAATGGATTCATCAAGGGTCGTCACATTGAAGACAATATCTTGATTGGACATGTAGTTATGCATGGAATCAATCAATAGAGAAAGCGAAAAAGAGGGATTATGGCCATCAAATTAGATATGAGCAATGCTTATGACATAATGGAATGGGTCTCTGTAGAGAGGATGCTTAATGTATATGGATTTCCTCTAGTGTGGATTAAATGGGTCATGTGTTTTATAACCACACCTCAATTCTCTATTCTCATTAATGGAAGCCTACTTGTTTTTTCAAGCCATCCATAGGTCTAAGGCAAGGAGATCCTCTGTCATCATACTTATTTGTGCTATGTGCTAAGCTGCTATCTAGCCACATTAAGAGAGCAAGAATCAATAAGAAAAGTTAAAGGAATCAAACTATGTAGGGGAGGGGAAATTATCTTGCATTTTGCTTTTGCCGATGACTTAATTCTCTTTGGTCAAGCATTTTTAGAAGAAGCTTATCACTTTCAACAAATTATCCAAAAGTATTGTTAGTACTCAGGACAATTGCTGAACACTCAAAAAACAAGAGCCCACGACTACAAGAGTACTCCTAATAAGATTAGAAGACTTCTAACTGAAAATTTTATTAGCTTGCCTACATTTAAAATGGACATATTTATATATATATATATATATATATATATATATATAAGCAAAATCACTGCCATGGTCTAATCCAAGGAGTGAACCTTAAGTTGCAAGGTTGGAAAACAAAGCTTTTAAGCTCCGTTGGGAAAACAATACGTATACAATCAGTCACTGAAGCAATGCACACTCACTTCGTGTCTTGCTTTCTCCTTCCACAGAAGACTCTCAATGAAATAGAAGCAGCTAACAGGAACTTTTTTTGGTCTAATGAGGAAAAGTTTCACATACACACGGTCAGACGGAACACAATTTGTAAACCAAAGAGACTAGGTGGCTTAAATATAAACTACATGGAATCTTGGAACATGGCCTTATTGGCAAAGATAGCTTGGGAACTGACTATAGGGGAAAACTCAATGTGGTATAGACCTATGAAGGAGAAATACTTTAAGGATTCTAGCTTCCTTCATGCTAATGCTCCCTCCATGCAAATGCTTCCAGGGGATGGAAATCAGTTATTAAAGCAAAGAAATATATGATGGATGGCATTCTTATGATGGTAGGCAATGGTGATTTGATGAATCCATGGTTTGATAAATGGATACTATGTATTTCAGCTCTTCAAACCCCTCTACCCCTTAAAGATGAGGCTCCTACAAAATTTTCTTTTGGAATGAAAATAGAGTTCAAACACGGTGACCAAATGACCTTGCTGAGAAAATTCTTAGCATACCATTGCCTTTATCCAATGCACAGGGTAAAATTGTAAGGGATCAAACTTCTTCAGGTATCTTCTCTGCTGCTTCAGCATATAGATTGTTTTCACAAAATCATAATCAAAATGCCTAGTATCCATGGCTTTCACGTTGGCATCTTCCACTTCCTCATAAAATCCTTCACTTTATTCAGAAGCTTCTACATGGTAAACTTCCCACACCTGTGTTATTATCTAAAAGAGGTTGCAAAATAAATGAACTTTGTCTCCTCTATTGGAAGGAAAAAGCATCAACAAATCAAAATTTTCTTCAGTGCAGTTTTGCAAAACAGGTTTGAGCTAATTTTAACATTTGATGGTGGGCACATTCACCTGATAGTCTTGAACAAATTACAGCTAGGGTTAAATCTGCAAGAAAAAATAAAATGAGATGAAAGCTCTCATTCTACATCTGTCTGCTTTGTGGCTGACTTGGTGGGTTGTCAATATTGCAAGTCACCAAAGACCTCATAAGAATCCCCAATAAGATTTGGAGACTTGCTCAATCCTTAATTGCTGAATAGAAGGTATCATCTCATTACATCAACTCAAAGAAAAACTATATGGATATCATATGGACAACCCCACCTTCATCTTTCATCAAAGTTAATGTAGATGGGGCTTCAATAAACAAAGGAAATAACACATACCAAGCAAGTTTTGGAGGAGTGGCTCGAAATCATTTGGGACAAACTCTATTTTGCTTCTATTTCAAACTAGGAAATGCTCCAACAATTCAAACGGAAGCAACAACTATTAAGGAAAAGAATCCAACTAGCCATGACTCATAACATTAAGAAGGTGATCATTAAGAGCGATAATGAAGCGATTGTTCATATGATGAACAACATAGATAGAGCACCCCCATGGAAGATCATGCATGATCTTCAAGTCATCTTCAACCTAACATCAGCTTTTGAGTCTCTTATTGTTCAACACTCCCTTAAAGAAGGGAATTCAGTTGGGGATTAGCTTGCATCTCATGCTGCACTTAATCAAGTTTGTTTGTTTTCTTTTTTCCCTCCCCCTTTTATCCTTTGGTCCTTACATTTTTATGCCATTGTCTCTCTGTCCCCTAGAGGTTTTTCTTTTAAATAAATTCTCTTTACCCAAAAAAAAAAAAAAAAAAAAAAAAATCTCTCACTCCAATTGTTGGACATTCCATTTGTTCACACCAAGTGATTCCCTTGTGAAAGAAAGTCAAGAAATGTGAGAAGGCTTTTAGTTTTACCGGGGGGGTGGGGGGATGAAAAATAGATCTTCTACATTCGGGCAGGTGCCACTTGATTTCTTGCCCATGGTACCAAGCAACCACTAGTAGGCCACATGCTGGTCTTCTAGCGGGAAGGGTGGATGGATGCATGCTCTGCCCGAGATGCGGAGGATTTGCATTATAGAGAGGCGCCACTCTTTAAACCATCAGGTTTAAGCATGCTTCCTCCACTTGGATCTTCTTGATCTTTGTTCTTAAAATGAAAGTAGTCTTTCTAGCCCTACATTTCTATGAACTGCCTTTTACTAAGTTGACGTGACTATAGTAATTTAACGTTGTTAAGCTGTAATTTCCAACCCCTCGAGGTTCTCCTCCTAGTGTCATCTAAATTTTCCTTCTTCTAGGTGTCTTATATAGTTTTATTAGTTTTAAGGCTATGTAGGCCCAAAAATGGTCCTGCTAGACTTTGCTTGTGCAGAAGCATTAGGCATCGGGTTAACCCTTTAAAAACAATTTCCAGAGTGTTTCATTTAGTATTTGGATCCCGTCCTTGGAGAAATCTCCCAATAAGTGACCAATGAGTGATAGGATTCAATCATCTGGATATTTTAATCTAAGGGCTAGGATAAATTAAATGAGTGTCTTTGGATTATAATATTTATACGTAGCTAAATCCTATCACTCATTGAGTACTCATTGGAATATTTCTCTAAGGAGAGGAGTCAAATCCTTTCCTTTTGCCTGAATCAATCTACGATTGGTTATTGGTCGATGTAGTGAACACTTAATTGTTCATTTAATTTATATAGAAAAGAAACATCAATTAGTTTTGGGATATATTTGCGTGTATTAATTTGTGTACGAGGAATTCAATATGCATGTAATCTGTATGAGTTAGAAGATTTTACAACGTATAACCATGATCTATCTTTCTTGAAACTCAAAAGCCCACCAACCCCACCGAGGACAATGAAAACAAGACCATTATTTATTCAATACGTTTGAAAATATTAGGTAGGTGCGACTGAGGTACATCAATTCATATTAAACTATTGATCCCATTTTACGAACATACGTTGTTTGCAATCGCGTTTACGTTCGCAGAGATATAAGGCATCCGATTTAGCGAAGAAATAAAAATTGTCGATATGACCTATGGGCTGCATATTGCTCAAATAAACAATGCACTTGTTGAAATACTTTCTTATCCCATTCTGGGAAAATTCAAAGTCGCACCAGAACTCTGTGTTGTCATCAATGCTGTCTCTGAAGTGAAAGACCCACTCCCCACCCATAAATAGTGTTTGGTGCCCAAGATCATCGTCTTTAGAGTAGCAATGGAGGTGTAGGTCCGTTATGATGAGGTCGTTGTGGAAATATATGTTGGTCGGACCATGACCTGTGGATGGCCCTATACACAAGCCCAATGTGATGAGTAGAAGGAGAATCAGAGGCACTTGGGTGATGGCCTTCTTGGATTTTTTCTTCCCCATCATCATCATTGTTATTGAATTGAAAATGGTGAATAGAAATCTTTGATCATCTGAGCTTCTTATATACCATTACCTATGTCCCTGTTGTGACAACCATAACTTTATCTCCTAATAGTGGGATTAATAGGCTGTTGATACACTGGGGTGGAGATTGAAAGTTCTATTATTGGGCAAGCTGAGTTGTCATGTGAGTTTGGATTTTCTAAAGTTAGAGCATGTGTTCTGCTTAAATTGTTTTCACCTCACAATAGGGGTGGGTGAGACCCATTGGGGGTCCCACCTCAAGATAATTCATTTTATTTTTCATTAAGAGGTGGGCTTGACCGTTGTTGTATGGTAAAAATGTGTGAGGGGAGCACAAACCTTCACCTTGACGTGTAGAAGATCCAAACTGTTTGTATTTTTGTTTTTCTTAATTAGGTTTCACACCTTTCTCTTTCCCATTTCTGGTTGATTTAACCCTTCCACCATGAGTTCTATTTGTTGCTTCTGTAAATTTGATGGAATAGAGAATTTTTCTTTTCTTTTTTTCATTTGTAGGATGGATATATCTATGTGTGGTTGTGTCAAATAGCAATGCATACATATTCAATGAATATTAATTACAAGATACTTCCTCTGTCCATCCATAATTTGAAGAAATACAAAAATGTGTGTAAAGGATAACGACACGAGTTCCATTCAATCTTTATTTTCGTAGACATATTAGCAGGATCCCATTGAAACTCATCAAAGATTCACAATACTAACATGTAATTCATTTTTTTTTTGTAACCCTGGTTACTTTTCTTGTATTAATCATACTCAAACTCTTGTAACACAAACAACGTAAAAAAATCTACTAACTCACATAAAACTCAAGGTCAATACAATCTTTTCTATTTCCATGTGTAAAGCAAAATCAACATGAAACCTTGCTGGTCGAAATATTGGAAAGATAGGTAATGGAATTGTAGGAGGAATTGCCTGCAATGTTTTGTAGAGAGTCACTCTCGCTATCAATAGTCACTCTTGATAGTCAGGTTCACGTGAGTATACTAATTTAAAACGGCTAACTTGTAATTTCCAGCCCCTGTGAATTTTCCCTCTAGGATCACGTAAATTTCTCTTCTTCTTGGTGTCCTATGTAGTTGTGTTAGTTTTTTTTTTTTTTTTTTGGCGGGGGGGGGGGAGTGTGGTTTAGTTTTGATTGTCTTCAATTAAGAAGGGCAATAGGAGAGGGGCAGGGCAAGGATTGACAGTTTCACTTGAAAATTATGGGGTTAAAGGTTTATAAAATAACTGTCATTTTGGATTATGAATGGAAGCATTTGGCATGATGTTCGCCCTTATGCGGTGACACTTGTCTATTTCTGAAATAAGAAAAGCGATTCACCATTTGGAATACATTTGTGTGCTAGGAATGTTGTATTATTTTTAATATAATAAAATAATAAATATTTCATTTTATTGGATATATAAGTGCAAAAAACATTCCTTAAAACCTCCATTTATTTTAGGAAAGTGCTTTTTATATAGTCCCACATTGGAAACCGAGATGTCGGAATCAAAGTTAATTAATAGGTACTGCCTATTAACTTTGATTTATAATAATAAGACACATGAATGCGTATGCAGCGTATGAGCGAGGACGGTGTATGTGCGGCGTGGGCTGTTTAGGCGCTTTTGGGGCAAGCACTTAGATACAAAAATTCCAAGGTTTTCTCTGTTCTAGAGTTTTGTCTGTGCATTGCAAAACTTGGGAGAAACAAGTTTGAGTTGGGCTTCTTTGTATCTTGGGAGACGGTTCACCAGTACCTCATAGCACCTTTTAAGTGAGGGCGAATTACGTCTTTAGGAAAGCGACTATAGTAACGCGCCTAGAAGAATTTTTACATTGTGATCTCGTGCTCTTGATAAATTTTTATGAGGAATACAATGTCTAATCTATATGGATTAGAAGATTGTACAGCATATAACCATTTACCTGCTTCACAAAAAGAAAATAGAAAACCATTCACTTGTCTTGAGGGCAAATTTTTTGTTCAATTCATCGAAAAGAAAAGAAAAAAAAGCATATTAGAGGATGAAAGAAATTACAACCAAAATAAATTAGAAACCAACCAACCCCATCTAGGAGGCTAGGACAGGATATAATACAATTATAAAGCTAGCTGTAGCTAGCATCAATTTTGAAAATCTTAACCAGGAGTGAGGTTGGTCGACCGGTTCTTATTAAAGCTATTGAAATAATAATAAGCATATGCATAAAATATGGATGCCAACGTATTTAAATATCCTAGGATTACTGATCATTTCTTTCATTTTGCACTAATAACAACGGCGACTATATACATAACATATCTATATAAATAGTAGGATTGGTTTGGCTTGTCATTACATTGGGGTGGTGGTCTGGGTTGAATGCTTGTATGTTTGCTTTGTCAATAGATGAGGTGAAAATTGGAGTAGGTTTTGTTCGTCCACTGTCAGAGAAATTTTATGATGAGATGTTCGGGTGGTGTGTGCAGAGAATATATTGGGAGAGCCATGATAGGATATTCCGAATTTAATATGGTTATTTTGTTCCAAACTTCGTAATCCTTAACTTGATTTTCTTGCCCCAGGAGCTCGCAAGTTTCACTCGTGTAGAGTTAAGTTTAGTTGGGGGGGTGGGGGGATTCCACCTTTTTATGAAGTAAACTCTCCTGTTATTTCTTGTCAGATCTACTGATCCGGGGCAAAAATAATAATAAAACTCATATGGTCGGGGCAATGCATTTTTGACGTTAGATGAGGGTGTAATTTTCTTTGACATATAGTGGAGGCCAGGGGCAAGCCTTATTAAAAAGTTGACTCATTAACAAATTGTCTTACGTATGTAAGATTGATTATAAATCATACTTAGGTCTAGAGCAATCATTTAATTAATCTCTAATACGATCTGTTGTCCCCCACAACTCGCCCAAAAAGCGTAGGGAAAGGATATTTGGGGAAGCATAAGTGATTAAAGGGGTGGTAACTCATATCATAGGAAGAAATTTTGCACAGAGTTCTATTACTATTAATGGTTGACTCCAACATTTTCTATAGGCAGAGCCGCACTGGCATTGCAAGTGATCCAATCTTACGTGACTTTGTTGGAAAAAAAAAATTTCGGTTTTATCTGCTCAAATGCAAAAGATACCATGAGCTCTATTAGTTAATAGGATGTAAGTCAAATCAATGTTAACGTAAATATATATATATATATATATATATATATATATATAAGCAAAATCACTGCCATGGTCTAATCCAAGGAGTGAACCTTAAGTTGCAAGGTTGGAAAACCAAGCTTTTAAGCTCCGTTGGGAAAACAATACGTATACAATCAGTCACTGAAGCAATGCACACTCACTTCGTGTCTTGCTTTCTCCTTCCACAGAAGACTCTCAATGAAATAGAAGCAGCTAACAGGAACTTTTTTTGGTCTAATGAGGAAAAGTTTCACATACACACAGTCAGACGGAACACAATTTGTAAACCAAAGAGACTAGGTGGCTTAAATATAAACTACATGGAATCTTGGAACATGGCCTTATTGGCAAAGATAGCTTGGGAACTGACTATAGGGGAAAACTCAATGTGGTATAGACCTATGAAGGAGAAATACTTTAAGGATTCTAGCTTCCTTCATGCTAATGCTCCCTCCATGCAAATGCTTCATGGGGATGGAAATCAGTTATTAAAGCAAAGAAATATATGATGGATGGCATTCTTATGATGGTAGGCAATGGTGATTTGAAGAATCCATGGTTTGATAAATGGATACTATGTATTTCAGCTCTTCAAACCCCTCTACCCCTTCAAGATGAGGCTCCTACAAAATTTTCTTTTGGAATGAAAATAGAGTTTAAACACGGTGGCCAAATGACCTTTCTGAGAAAATTCTTAGAATACCATTGCCTTTATCCAATGCACAGGGTAAAATTGTAAGGGATCAAACTTCTTCATGTATCTTCTCTGCTGCTTCAGCATATAGATTGTTTTCACAAAATCATAATCAAAATGCCTAGTATCCATGGCTTTCACGCTGGCATCTTCCACTTCCTCATAAAATCCTTCACTTTATTCAGAAGCTTCTACATGGTAAACTTCCCACACCTGTGTTATTATCTAAAAGAGGATGCAAAATAAATGAACATTGTCTCCTCTGTTGGAAGGAAAAAGCATCAACAAATCAAAATTTTCTTCAGTGCAGTTTTGCAAAACAGGTTTGAGCTAATTTTAACATTTGATGGTGGGCACATTCATCTGATAGTCTTGAACAAATTACAGCTAGGGTTAAATCTGCAAGAAAAAATAAAATGAGATGAAAGCTCTCATTCTACATCTGTCTGCTTTGTGGCTGACTTGGTGGGTTGTCAATATTGCAAGTCACCAAAGACCTCATAAGAATCCCCAATAAGATTTGGAGACTTGCTCAATCCTTAATTGCTGAATAGAAGGTATCATCTCATTACATCAACTCAAAGAAAAACTATATGGATATCATATGGACAACCCCACCTTCATCTTTCATCAAAGTTAATGTAGATGGGGCTTCTATAAACAAAGGAAATAACACATACCAAGCAAGTTTTGGAGTAGTGGCTCGAAATCATTTGGGACAAACTCTATTTTGCTTCTATTTCAAACTAGGAAATGCTCCAACAATTCAAACGGAAGCAACAACTATTAAGGAAAAGAATCCAACTAGCCATGACTCATAACATTAAGAAGGTGATCATTAAGAGCGATAATGAAGCGATTGTTCATATGATGACCAACATAGATAGAGCTCCCCCATGGAAGATCATGCATTATCTTCAACCTAAGATCAACTTTTAAGTCTTTTATGGTTCAACACTCCCTTAAAGAAGGGAATTCAGTTGGGGATTAGCTTGCATCTCATGCTGCACTTAATCAAGTTTGTTTGTTTTCTTTTTTCCCTCCCCCTTTTATCCTTTGGTCCTTACATTTTTATGCCATTGTCTCTCTGTCCCCTAGAGGTTTTTCTTTTAAATAAATTCAATTTACCGAAGAAAAAAAAAAAAAAAAAAATATCTCACTCCAATTGTTGGACATTCCATTTGTTCACACCAAGTGATTCCCTTGTGAAAGAAAGTCAAGAAATGTCAGAAGGCTTTTAGTTTTACCGGGGGGGTGGGGGGGATGAAAAATAGATCTTCTACATTAGGGCAGGTGCCACTTGATTTCTTTCCCAAGGTACCAAGCAACCACTAGTAGGCCACATGCTGTTCTTCTAGCGGGACGGGTGGATAGAGGCACGCTCTGCCCGAGATGCGGAGGATTTTTATTAGAGAGAGGCGTCACTCTTGAAACAAATCAGGTTTAAGCATGCTTCCTCCACTTGGATCTTCTTGATCTTTGTTCTCAAAATGATAGTAGTCTTTCTAGCCCTACATTTCTATGAACTTCCATTTACTAAGTTGACGTGACTATAGTAATTTAATGTAGTTAAGCTGTAATTTCCAACCCCTCGAGGTCCTCCTCCTAGTGTCATCTAAATTTTCCTTCTTCTCGGTGTCTTATATAGTTGTATTAGTTTTAAGGCTGTGTAGGCCCAAAAATTGTCCTCCTAGACTTTGCTTGTGCAGAATCATTCGGCATCGGGTTAACCCTTTAAAAACAATTTCTAGACTGTTTCATTTAGTATTTGGTTCCCGTCCTTGGAGAAATCTCCCAATAAGTGACCAATGAGTGATTGGATTCAATCATCTGGAAATTCTAATCTAAGGGCTAGGATAAATTAAATGAGTGTCTTTGGATTATGATATTTATATGTAGCTAAATCCTATCACTCATTGAGTACTCATTGGGATATTTCTCTAAGGAGAGGAGTCAAATCCTTTCCTTTTGCCTGAATGAATCTACGATTGGTTATTGGTCGATGTAGTGAACACTTATATGTTTGTTTAATTTATATAGAAAAAAACATCAACTAGTTTTGGGATATATTTGCGTGTATTAATTTTTGTGCAAGGAATACAATATGCATGTAATCTGTATGGGTTAGAAGATTTTACAACATATAGCCGTGATCTACCTGTCTTCAAACTCAAAAGTCCACCGACCCCACTGAGGACAGTGAAAAGAAGACCATTATTTATTCAATATGTTTGAAAATATTACGTAGAAGTGACTGAGGTACATCAGTTCATATTAAACTATTGATTCCATTTTACGTACAGCCGTTGTTAGCAATCGCGTTTACCTTCGCAGATATATAAAAGGCATCCGATTTAGTGAAGAAATAAAAATTGTTGGTATGACCTATGGGTTGTACCTGGCTCATATAGACATCGCACTTGTTGGAATACTTTCTTATCCCATTCTGGGTGATACGGAGAAATTATGATCAAACCGGGTTCATACCTGGTTCGACCCTCGACCCCGGTCGAGGCATAGGGAACCGACTCGTTCCCGAGCAAACCGGATCCAGAAGATGGCTTGCTGAAGAAGAAAACTGATTCAGCTACAAGCACACCCTAATCCTACTTATGGATTAGGGTAATTACCCTAATGATGGCAGACTCAAATTGACGGCTGCGGCTAATCATTATCGAAGGGATAATCATCACATAACCTAAAGAGTTATCTCAGGAGTCCTCTACTAGTCCAAACTAGTAGAAGTCTGTTGCTCAATGGATCTATCTGTTAAGATCCAACGACTACCTGAAGAAGGCTCAAGTGCATCCGACGAAGGAGATTCGAAGGTACACTCTATATAAACCTCACTACCATACGAGGTGAGGAGATCAAAAACACACAATCTGAGACTCAGGTTCAGATACATACTGATAGACTTAAACTATCAGCGGCTTACGATCTAGATCACCTTTCCCAGTTCTTCATTCCTTAGCTCTGTGCTTCTAGCAGAGCCGTTTGTGATTAAGTTCATCAACTAACTTAGCCTTCGGAGGTGGACTCCCGACCCCTGCGGTCGGGCCACATTTGACGCTTTCGTTTTGCAGGTCATCACGAAGAGATCTAAGGGCTGAGCAGATTTTGAACGCATCATTTGGCGCCGTCTGTGGGAAAGACTTGAAAAGCCATGGTGACTAGATCAGCAGCCGCAGCAGCCGCTGCACAGCGCAATTCCGATGTTCAGATCCCTGGAGCGAATAATCCAGACATTCCCCAGGGAAGCCAAAATCCTATCGAGGTAGATGATGGTCAGAGAGGACGTAATCCTCCTGATACATTCCAAGATCAATTGGATCAAGTAAAGATTCAACTTTTGGAGGTGAGCCAAGCACTCCGCCTGCTCACCAGAGGAGTCGTTTTACCACAAGAACCTGATCAATGCGATTCAGGGAGACGTGCGTTACCACGTGATCAAAGATTGGCTGATGACCGGAATATCGGTCAGAATTTTCATGAAGGAGACCGAGGACCTAGGAGGATTGATGATCAACCTAGGCGAGACGATCGGTTCGATAGACCGCAAGAGAGTACAACTGATTCAAATACAAGGTTGGATACAGGGGTAAGAACTCACTCACCAACTGTTAGAAGAATCGTTCGCGATGATCGAGCATTTCGCGACGAGCGGAATGTTCGGGAAGGACGGGCTGTTCGTGATGATCGGATAGCACGGGATGATCGTGTTAATCGAGGTCGTGATCATATTGCTGAAGATCACCCGACCCAAATTGGTCAGGAATTGGCCAACATCAATGAGAAATTAGGGCAGTTGGCTAAGGGGAAGAACGCTGAGGATATTTACTCAGTCATTCGAAAGACCCCCTTTGCCGAGCCAATTGCGGGATATCAGTTTCCCCATAACTTCCGTTTGCCTACCTTTTCTACATTCGATGGCTCCGGAGATCCAACAGCTCACATCGGCTATTACCAACAGACCATGGCAGTTTCAGGTAATTCTGATGAAATTTTATGCGGGGTTTTGGTTCATCTCTAACTGGAGCAGCACAAAAGTGGTTTTCAAACCTCCCCTCTGGAAGGATCGTAAACTTTGATGAATTGGCGCGCAAATTCATAGGGCGATTCCCGAGTGGAATACATATCAAGAAAACGGAAGAAACCTTGTTTACTGTCAGACAAGGAAAGAACGAATCAATCAGAGAGTTTCTGAAAAGATTCAACAAAGTAACGATGGAGAGAAAATTTGGATGAGCAAGTAGCCAAAACTGCTCTATTCACGGGACTCACTAATCGGAAACTCCTGGAGTTATTACTACAGGATATGCCTGCGACTTATGCTGAGTTGGTACAGAGATGCCAGAAGGAGGCTGAAGTCATGGAGATTCTAAACGCGCGCCAAGGAGATAATAAAGTCTCCAATAAGGAACAGAAAGCTCTTGAGCAGAAGCAGAAGCCAAAGAAAAATATCCGTGATCGGGTTGAAAAATCTCAGGCTTGGCGCCAAAGGTCTCCCGGTAAAAGTGAGTATACTCCATTGAATGTTCCTCGGGCTGATATTTTAAATATCATCAAAAGAAAAAATATCTTGAAGTGGCCGCCTAAAATGCTTTTGAAACCCGGAGAGCAGCAGGATCAAGAAAAGTATTGCCGATTCCACAAGGACTACGGTCATTATACAAATGACTGTCGTCATCTGAAAGCAGATATTGAGAGATTAATATCTCAGGGACATTTGTCCAATTTTGTTTGCGGCTGCTCCTAAAAGGGATCGTTCGGTTAGTTCAGAACGATCAAGGGAGGCCCCGAAGTCTAAGAAGGGCAAGGAGGTGATTGAAGCTACGCGGTCACCGATCCTTACCATCTTCGGGGGACCAGAGCCCGAATCACTCCGGAGTTTGAAAACAAAATCCAAATTTGTTGGAACCGAAGAGACGCAGAAGCGAAAAAAGTTGAATGGTGAAGATTCTATCACCTTTAGCGAGGAGGACGAAAGAGATGTTTGTTTACCTTATGATGATGCCATAGTTATCAAGGTAGAGATTGCACGTCAGGAAGTGCATAGAGTTTTGGTTGATACAGGGTCTGCAGCTGACCTAATTTCTTATGAAGTGTATCAAAAATTGAAGGTGGATCGGGACTTGATGAAACCTTCATCCACACATCTATATGGTTTTGCGGGGGTCATCTGCGGTGGCGGAAGGATCGGTCCGAGTTGGACTTATCTATTGGAAGTTTTCCTAAGGAAACAACCGTCCGAATCAATTTTTTGGTGGTTCGGGAACTGCCAGCTTATAATATTATCCTCGGGCGACCATCTTTATCCAAGATAGGTGCTATTGTTTCGACAAAACACCTGAAGATAAAATTCCCGACTGATATGGGAATTGGTCAAGTCTCCTCTGACCAGAGGATCTCTCGGCAATGTTACGTTGACTATTTAAAAGACAAGGAGGGCCCGAGGAAGGTAACTGCCCTACCTATAGATGTTCGAGACGATCGGGAAGAGGTAGAGATGCAAAGACCTTAACAAGTGGAGAAGCTGGAACAAATCCAGCTGTGTACCAAGGATGAGAAGAAGATTACTTATATCGGGTCTGAACAGCTGGAGGAATTTAAAGATAAGTTGAAGTTATTTCTTCAAGAGAATAAAGATGTATTTGCATGGTCTGCTGAAGACATGCCAGGAATCGATCGGGCTGTCGCAGAGCATAAACTCTGGATAGATCCTAAGGCGAAACCCGATGTCTGAGAAAAGGAGAAATTTCTCCATTGAAAAATATGAAGCCGTTCGTAGCGAAGTTGAAAAACTCAAGAATTCTGGTTTCATAGAACCAATTGAATGCCCAACTTGGTTGGCCAACGTGGTAATGGTAAAAAAGGCGAATGGGAAGTGGAGGATGTGTACGGACTACACAGATCTTAACAAGGCTTGCCCTAAAGATTGCTATCCGTTGCCTCGGATTGACCTCTTGATAGATGCGACTGCAGGATATGAAACTTTAAGTTTCATGGATGCCTACTCAGGGTATAATCAAATCCTTATGAATAAGGAGGATGAGAAGTTTACGGCTTTCATGACTGATCGTGAAAGCTATTATTATAAGGTCATGCCTTTTGGCCTGAAGAACGCAGGAGCAACATATCAGAGGGCCATCAACAAGATTTTCAAAGAGCTGATAGGAAAGAATGTTGAAGCTTATGTTGACGACATGCTAGTGAAAAGCTTTACAAAAGCAAATCATATTGCAGATTTGACTGAGGTATTCTCAGTACTGCGAAAGTATCAAATGAAGCTAAACCCAGAAAGTGCGCCTTTGGAGTCTCCTCGGGCAAATTTTTGGGCTTCATGGTATCACAGAGGGGAATTGAGGCTAATCCTGCCAAAATACAAGCTCTGGTTGATATGGAGGATCCCAAAACTGTTCGTGATGTGCAGTGTTTAACAGGGAGAGTTGCTTCTTTGAATCGATTCATCTCCAAGTCTGAAGAAAAATGTTTGCCTTTCTTCAAGGCACTTAAAGACTTGAAGGGCAGCAAGGAAGCAAAATGGACTGAAGAGTGCCAGAAAGATTTCAAGGAGTTAAAAGAAGCATTTGGACAACCATCGATCTTGTCCAGACCAGAGAAGGGGGAAGTATTACAGCTATGTCTAGCGACGTCCCTTTCAGCGGTCAGTGCGGTACTTGTTCGTGAAAAAGATAAAAAACGTGGGCCGATATACTATGTAAGCCACGTGTTGCTAGATGCGGAGACAAGATATTCGCAGATTGAGAAGCAGGCTCTGGCTCTCATGATGGCCGCCAGGAAGCTAAGGCCATATTTTCAGGCTCATCCAATTGAGGTATTTACGACTTTTCCTCTTAGTAAAGTTCTTAATAAACCTAATTTGTCTGGAAGGATGGTGTCCTAGTCAATTGAACTCAGTGAGTTCCAAGTGAGCTTTAAGCCCAGAACTGCAATCAAGGCTCAGGCATTAGCCGATTTTGTAGTAGAAACTACTGCACCGAGGGAACCCACCATCAAGGATCCCATTATACCAACCACTTGGGAGGTATATGTGGATGGTTCGAGTAATAAAGATGGAGCAGGAGCTGGAATTCTATTAAAAAGTCCAGCAGGATTTATTATTCGATATGCTTTGAGATTTGCATTTGAAGCAAGTAATAACAAAGCAGAATATGAGGCTCTGATAGCTGGACTTCAGTTGTCAAAAGCATTGTGTATTGCAAATGTTACTATTTATAGTGACTCTCAACTTATAGTCAACCAAGTCCAGGGGGAGTATGGTATTAAAGAACCTCGCTTGCAGAAATATCAAGAGATAGTGCAGGCATTTCAAAACCAATTTCGGAATTTGAAGATATCTCAGATTTCGAGAAATGAAAATTCAGTGGCAGATGAGCTATCCCAACTAGCCAATGCCAAAGAAAAGAATCTAGACCCTTCGATCTATATTGAAGAAATAACTTTTCCAAGTTATCATGAGAAAGAGATTTCTTATATTGAAGCAGAGCGTTGTTGGATGGATCCGATAATCGAGTATCTGAGAGATGACAAATTACCTGAGGATCCAAAAGAGGCAAAGTTGATCAAGGTACAATCAGCTAGATTTTTCATTCAGAATGGGAGACTATACAAAAGATCTTATTCTGGACCCCTTATGAGATGTATAGGCCCCGAAGGAGCAAAATCAGCTTTGGCTGAGGTTCATTAAGGAATTTGTGGAGCTCACATGGGTGGACGAGCCATGGCTCACAAAATTCTGAGACTTGGGTTATATTGGTCTAAGGTCCAAGAGGCTGCTATGGAATATGTCCGTCGGTGTGGTAGCTATCAAATTCATGCTACAGTATCGAAGCGCCCGGCGGAAACCATGACTTCAATTCTAGATCCCATTCCCTTTGCGATCTGGGGAATTGATATCATGGGTAAATTCACCAAGGCGTCAGGCAGACGGGAATATCTGATAGTAGCAATTGATTACTTCACAGAATGGGTTGAAGCCAGTGCACTGGCAGCAATTACTGAGAAAAAAGTGGAGAAATTCGTACTTGAATCAATCATATATCACTTTGGGATTCCAAAGATTTTCATCACTGACCATGGTACTCAGTTTGAATGTCCGCAATTTGAGCAATTTTGCGGAACATATATGATCGAGCATCGTATGTCCTCAGTGGCATACCCCCAGAGCAATGGACAAGTAGAGGTTACTAACCGAAAGCTACTGGAAGGAATAAAGAGAAGACTCGAAGCTGACAAAGCTTCTTGGGTCGAAGAACTTCATAATGTACTGTGGGCCTATAGAACTACGGTTCGAACACCCACAGGAGAAATAATCTTTTGATTGGGGGCATCATACACCACATTCAAGAACAAGATCCAACTATAAGGCATCGGATGAAAATTCGTGTGGGTCCTTCAACAATTATGGAATTTTTTCGGATCTTCTTAAGTCGAGGCATCGGATGAAAATCCGAGTGAGTTCCTTTCTCAAGGCGTCGGTTTGAAACCCGAGTAAGTTCCTTCAAGACTTATTGAATTGTAGAATAATCTTTAAGTAAAGGCATCAGTTTAAAACCCGAGTGAGTTCCTTCTCAGAATTATTGTATTTCTCCGAAAATCTTTAAGTAAAGGCATCGGTTTAAAACCCGAGTGAGTTCCTTCTCAGACTTATTGTATTTCTCCGGAAATCTTTAAGTAAAGGCATCGGTTTAAAACCCGAGTGAGTTCCTTCTCAAACTTATTGTATTTCTCCGGAAATCTTTAAGTAAATGCATTGTTTCAAACAACTAAGACCTAATTCAACAGCGATTCAAGGGGCTAGCAAAGTTCAAGATTAAGTTAATTTCTTATTTCTTCAAAAGATCGAAAGAGGCCAGTATCAAAACAATTACAAGAGCTGGATACAATCTTCGGTCAAAAAAGAAAGTCATCATCGGTGACTGTTAAGAAGTTATACAAGATCGACAGGACTTTGCTAGAACAAGCATATGAGTCAACCATTACAAAAAATATTTCGGTATGCATAAAATCCTCCGCAATTTCATACTCTTTGTCCAGCTTGTCCAAGAGAAGTATGGTCCTCGATCAAACTTGCATTCAAGACGAGCTCGTCATAATTGACTTCTTCCAGGGGAGAATAAACAGGAGAATCTTCCAGATAATGCATAATATCTGGATTGGAAGGTGGAGGATCAATCTTATCTTTGGTCCAGTCAGGAGGAGGAATACCCAGGTCGGTAAATACTTCAGAATGGCAAACAACACTGTAGGGAGTCATATCAAAATGAGGATCCTTCCTTAATATTGATTCCCATACTTCGTTCTCACCATCCCAGTACGCCTGCAAGTTATAAGCATTCAGCATATCAACAAAGGGCTTACTGTGTAAATACTTGAAGAGCAGGCTCTGCGAACATCAATTGGAAGGGATTCAGGCAAAGGAACGACAGCTTGCCTTTGGGGTAACGTTTCAGATCCTTTGGCTCCTGACTTTCCAACTGCTCCCTCCAGTTGCCGGATCTTCTCCCTGGCATCATCCAAGTCCGACTGAAGACGACCGATCATCGAATTCTTTTCTCCTACAACCTCCCAAGCTAGTTTCCGAAGGCGAGCAATCTCAGCATCTTTAGCTTCAGAGAGTTCCCGAAGCCTGGAAACTTCATTGCACAACCCACTGAGCCTAGAAACTGCTTCCACTTGGTTGTGGAAGTTACCAGTAAGACTCCTGCAAACAACTTCCGAGTTAAAAAGGAACAGAAGAGTAATTTTTCAGAATCAAAAGATAATGAAGAAAGACTTACATCACCAGTGACTTCATAAAGACTTCATCTGAGAGTTTGGAAAGAATTGCGCTCTCAGAAGTCATTCAAGCAGCAGTGCACCATTCCAGCGCTCTGTCAAACTCGTTTGACACTAATTCGAGCGAAGGATGAGAAGGATGAGCTACATCAAGAGAAGGATGAGCTGCATCACCTATCACCCGACGGGGATTCCTGGTGGCAAAATCCTCCAACTCCAAAGGAGAGGAGGAGGATGCCAAACAAGCACTGGAGTTGGAAATAGGAGCAGTGCCTGCTGGGACCACACCTACATCAGACGCCAACATAGTTTCCTTAGATGCCGGAAGAGTCTCCTTCGGGGGTGCACCAACGGTCTCTGCAGCAGGGGCGTCAGCAGCGCCATCAACAACGGAGTGATCAAGATCTTCCTGGGAAAGACGAGCGATCACTTCGGGCAAAAGAGGCGTACGGGCGGCATCAATAGAAACTGTGGGAATCTGACTTGAAGATTCACCAACAGCAGTCGCCTTACACTTGGAGGATTCACTAGCTGAAACCACCTCACTGGCCCCAACCACCACCGACGGAACAATTTTTTTGCTAGATTTCGCTTTGATAAAGTTCGGGTTGATCTTGGGAGCCACTATGCAAACAGAAAAGCCGTATCAGTACAGATACCCAACGACAACAAAAAAAAGGGGAAAACCCTAGTTCTCTATCACTTCAAAAAAACCCGATTAACTAAACCGCAAGTAATACTACTGTGCAGTTTACTCAAGGGGGAAAGTGGGGAAAGAGATGAGTAAAAAAAAAAAAGACTCACTTGTTCAAAAGTTGATAGAGATATTGTTGGAGTACGAGGAATACGGAAGCAAGCAGAAGGACGGAATGTCGCTTTAGCACTTTAGCAAATCTAACTTGCAGATAGCAGGATAGATGGAGAGTACCCATGAAGGCTTTAAATAGCCTCAGGTATTTAGACGATGGTTGAAGGCTATGGACAACCAATGACCCAGATCGAAATGACGCTTCGAAATCCGCAGAAAGCAAGATCAACGGTCGGAGGGATGCCACATGGAAACATGTGGAAGCGAGCACCCGATGCAGAGATACCTCCAATCGTCGCACCGCCATTATAATTATGGGAGTATTTCCGATTCATTGGAAACAGTGAATGGTGTACAAAAGCAAGAAAACGTTTGGACTACGCAGAAGGGAAACATGTGGACTTTGCAATAAATGAAGTAGTGGGGAAGATTAATGCATCTTTCCGAAACGCATCTTCACAATATTTCTACAAGATTATTATTCGGCGAGGAATGTAAAGTTAAGTGATAAGTTTTATCATTTATACTTTGATATTCAAGACAAGATTTCAGCAGGAGACAGAGAAATGGAAAGGCCAACATGAAAAAGAAATGTCTATTCATTAACAAGGAGGTCAATCTTTACAAAGAAACAAAAGATAACTCCCTAAGCCTCTTCTTCATTGTTGCCCGAGGGACCCTGGTCGGGAGGACTTTTCTCAGGATCTTGAGAAGAGCCTTCCTCAAGAATGACATTGGCTGAGTCCTCTATAGTAGCAACTTGAGACTCGGCTTGTGATTTCTCCTCTGGAAGCGCCGGCTCGTCAGCCAGGTATGCCTCATATTGAGGGTCAGCTGGAAAAGGATCATCTTCTTCCCGAGCCCAGTCTGGGAGATCCATGCCAACTTTCCCAAAGACCTCTTTATGGCACACCTCACGAAAGGAAGCAGTATCGAAGGAAGGGATTGATGCGAGAATTCGCTCCCAAACGTCATTCTGCCCCAAGCGATAAGCTTCAATGTTGTAGGCACCTAGCAGCTCGGAGAAGGGTACGCTGTTCAGGTATTTCCGAACACACTCCTTCCGAAGCTCTGGCTTTATATGCTCGGGCTTGCTAGGGATCGCCAACTTCATATATTCTTTGTTCTCCCTACATCGAAATTCAAGCCTGTCACCGAACAACGTGGCAGCTTCCTTTTGCTTCCTGGCCTCGCACTCAGCAGCAGCGGCCCGAACCTTCGAAGCATCAAGGGCCTCCTTGAGGGAGATCACTTCTTCCTCATGCTTTCTCTGCAGCTCCTCAGCAGCTCAGTCAGCCGGTCTATCTCAGAATTGGCATTGGCTAAGTTCTCTTCACAGGTTTGCAGCAAAGAGCTGTTGCGGCCAACCCGGCTCAATGCTTCCATGTGTTGATAGAAGCTCAACACGGCATTCCTGGGAAGGCGGAAAATATCAGAAGAAGTCATAAGAAATTATGAAAAAATAAGTAAGCAAGAAGACTGGAACCTTGTGGATTGACTAACAAGGGCAACGTCATCCAGGTTTTCAAATTCTTGGCGATCAGAAGGAACAAGACTGAGGGAGCTCCACTCAGTAGCTTTCTCAGGGTCCCGAGTCACCCTGTCGGTCAACTTCAGGGTTCCACTGGGGGTGAAGACCTCCTCACAATCCATTGAAGCTTTGAAGTTTTTATGGGAGGAAGCATCAATTGTATCATGCCTCCTTTTGGTTCGGGCGGAGGAGGAGACATTGGACCTCTCCACCATTGGCTTCTTCCCTTTACCCGAAGCATTAGCCACGGGCCTGATATTTCTAATACCCCTATAAGAGGGGTCGGGAGAGGGAGCAGAAGCCTCTTGATCTACGGTCAAGGCTCTGGGTGATCGTTGCTCGGCTGTCGCAACGGCCCTAGCAGCCTTCACTCGCAGGTTCTCGGGGTTCATCCTTGGAGGCACTTCAAAGAAGAACAAGGGTCAGAATTAAAGACATATCACTTCAGTAAAATTAAAGGATGATGTTTAGAACCTCACAATGAGCCAAGCCCCAGTATTGAAGAATGGAGTTATACTCCACCTCAAATCCAAGTATTTCTTGATACCATGGAATGGATTTGATCTTCCTGACGGCCGCCTCGTCTTCTTTGGATAAGGGGAGGCCTCGGTTATTCTCGGAAGAAGAAGTACACCGCCTCCAGGCGGTTGGGAAGTTAAGATCCGATGGAGGCGCTCGACAGAAAAAGTATCGTTCGAGCCATCTTTTGTGGTTAGAAGGGCAAGTTCTTTTGGCAAGGATGCTGCCCCTCCAATCAAGTTCAGCCTTATTGCGCTTGGACAGAAAAACCCATCCGGGAGGATGGGAGATAGAAAGAACATGAAAATGTACAAAGAGAGAAAGAGATGGCGTAATGCCAAGTTCAAAACACAAACCCAAGAAGCCGACGATGAGACGCCAGCTATTGGGAAGGAGCATTCCGGGACAAATGTCCCAATGATTCAGAACTGCGGAGAACAAAGGATTAAAAAAGGGAAAGCGAACCCCGCTTTCCAGTGCATCTATGTACAGAGAAAATTCACCCGAAAGGGTTGAATCAACCCTCTCAGAAAGGGAAGCCCTAACCTGATAAGAGGAAGGAAAATCAAAATCTTGGATGGCTGAAAGAAGGGTTTCCTCATTGAAAATGGAGGGAACAGAGCCAGGTCCACCATCGGACCTGGAAGTTTGAGGTTGCCTAGAAGACTCGACAATCCTGGAAGATCCAGACTCGAGGAAGGCAGAAGGAGTTTCGGTTTTTCTCTCTAAACCTTTTTGAGAAACTTCAGCAAACTCGCGCCAGAGGACAGTTAGGGTTTTGTTATCACTATCCGACTGCTCGGAAGGAGGAGAAGCAAAAGCTTCACTACTATTACCAACACTGGATACCAGAGAAGCCCTATTATCCGCCATTACTTGTTTCAGTAAACTACAAAAAGAAAAAGACCAGTAAACTTACTAATTCAGTGAGGCAGAAGCTTGAGAGCAAGAAGGCGCGAAGCAAACAACAAAGGTTCAAATTCCAAACAGGAAGAATGAAACCTACGAAGACAACGAACCGCTTTTAAAACACCCGCACGAGTGTTCGGGAATCTGAACGATCGAGATTGATTCAAAATCAACGATCGAGATTGATTCAAAATCAACGATCGAGATTGAAAGACGTTTTGAAACTTTGAACTCACGAATCCGAAACAGGCGTTCGGAAACCATCGCTTGGATTACGTGAGCTACGACAGATCGACTGCAAGGTGACACGTGGCCTTACCCTCACAACGCTCGAGGAAAAGTGACCACTGCATTAAATGTGATATGACATTTAATGGAGCCCGCAGAGTCTATCGCCTGACGAAGAACCCAGTTAAAAACCAAGCCCTCGGGGTCGACCACAACGCTTGGTCTGGGGGGCTCGTGATATGGAGAAATTATGATCAAACCAGGTTCATACCTGGTTCGACCCTCAACCCCGGTCGAGGCAGAGGGAACCGACTCGCTCCCGAGCGAACCGGATCCAGAAGATGGCTTGCTGAAGAAGAAAACTGATTCAGCTACAAGCACACCCTAATCCTACTTATGGATTAGGGTAATTACCCTAATGATGGCAGACTCGAATTGACGGTTGCGGCTAATCATTTTCGAAGGGATAATCATCGCATAACCTAAAGAGTTATCTCAGGAGTCCTCTACTAGTCCAAACTAGTAGAAGTCTGTTGCTCAACGGATCTATCTGTTAAGATCCAACGACTACCCGAAGAAGGCTCAAGTGCATCCAACGAAGGAGATTCGAAGGTACACTCTATATAAACCTCACTACCATACGAGGTGAGGAGATCGAAAACACACAATCTGAGACTCAGGTTCAAATACATACTGATAGACTTAAACCATCAGCGGCTTACGATCTAGATCACCTTTCCCAGTTCTTCATTCATTAGCTCTATGCTTCTAGCAGAGCCGTTTGTGATTAAGTTCATCAACTGACTTAGCCTTCAGAGGTGGACTCCCGACCCCCGCGGTCGGGCCACATCTAATGCTTTCGTTTTGCAGGTCATCACGAGGAGATCTAAGGGCTGAGCAGATTTTGAACTCATCACTAGGTAAATTCAAAGTCGCACCAAAACATTGTGCTGTCATCAAGGCTCTCTTTAAGGTTCTAACTCGTTCCAAAGGCTTAGGAGGCAAATGAGGCGGAGTATTCCCGAGACTAGATTTAAATAGAGTAGCCACGATTCAAATTTAGAAAACAGAATCAATTGGTCGATTGATTGGTCGACTGGTCCAATCAACCAATGAGTCGACTAATCAGAACAGCAACTTCAAAATAGGGAATTGAAGGCTCAGATCAAGTCCAAACATCAAGGGGTTTTGCACACACCTAAAGTGACATACCTAGTAGGTAGAAATGCCTTCCAACCAATACAGAGAGTACTCCAAGTCCATCAATTAATCCAATCTTCATCAGTGTGCAGTTTCCATAGCAGGGGCATTGACATCCATACTCAAGGATTCCACTCCAGCCATCAAGTCTTCAACTGAAATGGCCCAAAGTTGATTTCTTGCCTTACTTCTGGGTTGCTGGACCTACAAACAACAGGGTTTCCAGGTCAGGGTTAGGGCTGGGTTTCACAATCATCCTCGGAATCCGACTCGTCACCTAGACTGGGAGATTTTCCAACTCGATCTAGCTGCATCAGTCCAATGGTCCTCGTACCAATGGAATACCCCGCACCTCCAACAACTCTATCCTCACTATCCAGATCTATCCCGAAATAACTGAAGATGCATGTCAATAAAATCCCAAAGCAAAGATTTTTGACACCCGGATGCATGACAACCTCGATCATAACATTCTGTATAATATAAGATAGATCGATCTCGAATCCCATATAGATCTGATAGATGAGTAAGGCATCCATCACCGTAACCACATTATGATGTCCCGCTCTCGGTATGATGTTCCTCCCTATAATCCGACCGATGACTCTGGCCGATGCAATCATCTCACCGTTGTTTCTAGGATAATAACACCTATCATCATCCCCAAAGTGTTATGCATATGTCATGCAACTCGTATGGAAGCATATGTCTACTGAAATCCTCCCCTACTGATATCCACACACATGCATGTGGACAATAAGGAACCCCAAGAATCTCTGCTAGTGTGCGAGTACTAAATCTGATCTGAGTCTCCCTGATCTGACTCGCTATCACTAACTCCATTTGATCAGCTTGTCCCTCCACAAATGAAGTCAAATTGCTGTAAAACAGCCGAATTAACTCTGGGTACACCGGCAAATCCTCAGTAAGTAGGTGTGTCCACCCCAAAACATCGAATCTCTCCCCGATCCGAAAAGTAGTCAACTCTGCAGCCTGAAATGGTCCCCCGTACTCTATGTGACAATGCCCAAAGTATGCATCGTAAAGAAACTCGGCCAATGGTGTGACGAAGCGGTGTCGATCAATCACCTCCGCTCGTGGCAGCAAAGGCATCTGACCTCTACCTCTCCTGGCACCTATTACCCTACCTCGAGCACGACCACCTCGTCCTCGTCTCTCCATAGAGTATAAATATCTGTAGAAAAAGATCAACAAGTCAATGTTAGGAGATTAACCAAAATTGGACATGAAGGGCATTTTCGTAATTTTTTGAAAATTTTCAAATTTGGGGGAAATTCAATTTGAGTTTACTGCCTTATGCACAATACTTAGAATTGCGTGATTGTGGTGTTTGTTCGAACAAAACCGGTCGAAATTGCGTCCTAAAGTTGAAAATTCAGCAAGCTAGAAAAGAGAAATTTCGACGTTTAGGTCAAATTTGGGGATTCTTGATATTGTTGAAATTGGTTGAAACGAATTGCATGGTAATGTGTAGCATATCATTTGGAATGTGTGTCATCGAATTTGGTATTAAAACTCCTAGCGGTTTGGGAGAAATCAAAATTTTTCTAATTTTGGAAACTTTCGGCTACGTTAGCGAGATCAAGTTGAAAATTCGTGTTTGGTTGTTGTTTAAGCGTCATTGTTGCATGTAAACTATGAGATTTTGTTTCTAAGCATGCATGAACATGTTTCCATCCTAGAACAACAAGTTTAACATGGTATTTTGAGAATTCTAAGTAAAGAAACTATTTGAGAAGATGATGAATAGTGATTTACTTACTTGGTTGAGCAATGCTTGATGTTTTGATGATGTGGAAGCCTCTAACCACTTGGAATCTACTTAGAAGTATTTGCTAATGCGTTCTCCAGAGCCCCTCCACAAGAGAAATGAGTTAGGAATGAAAAATGAAGGAGAAATGAAGTTAAAAGCCTGATTTTTCGTTGTTGTCATGGCTTGGTTGACTGCTTGGTCGACTGACAGTCGACCAAAGCTATAGAAAGTGAGAAAAATGAGAATTTTGAGGAAATTTTCGGATTTTGACCCATGGTTGATTATTTTCTTATTATATTGATGAATCTATGTATGATTTGAGCACTTTAATCATATGGTCAAGTGTATTTTGATGAATCTTCGCATCTCGATGTGGTCATTGTTCTTTTGCAGAATGGTTTTACTGAGAAGTCGTCTTGTTGGCTCCGGTAGTGCCGAAAATGAGGAGATGCTTGCTGGAGGGTCCAACAGACCTAGGAGGACAGCCATACTACCAATGGCATCCCCAGTGCCCCTGACATTGGAAGCTTCAAGGACATTGCAAGTGTCATGGCCAACATGATGCAACAGCAGCAAGCTCTGTTCAACCAGATGATGGCTGGTTTTGTGAGTTTGAGAGAAGAGAACCGTGCTAGTGGGTCTGGCAGTACTGGCTTGGTGGCCCCGTATGTGGAGAGGTTCATAGGAACCCCGCATACCTGGCTGATGGAGAGTTTCTTGAAACTGCAGGTGCCATCTTTTACTGGTGTATCAAAGGACTTTCTGTTCCCTACCAGATGGCTGAGGGAACTAGAAAAGGCCTTCCAGAACTTGCAGTGTACGGATGCTCAGAAAGTGCTCTTCGCCGAGCAGAAGCTTCAGCAGGAAGCGGATGCGTGGTGGACTTCTTGCCGCCCTATTCTTGAAACCCTCCATGGTGGTGCTGTCTCTTGGGAAATATTTAAGGAAGCCTTCTATAAGAATTATTTTCCCGAGGCTGTGAAAGATGCCAAGGAGTCTGAGTTCATGGCATTGGCCCAAGGTTCCCTTACTGTGCTGGACTTCCAGCAGAAATTTGAAGAGTTATTCTTTTTCACCCCTGACTTGATGAAACCTGATAATGCGAAGGCAAAGAAATTCTTCAAAGGACTACGGCCATCTTTAAAGACGTACCTCACCCTTCTCCCTCTTGAGAGCGCCCAAGTGGTTCAGAATGCAAAGAAGCTGGAAGAAGCGGAAAGAGAAAATGCTCGAGTTCAGAGGCCTTGGCAGCCTAGGCATCCTGGTCTTGTGGATCGCACTGAGCGTTAGTTTGTGAGGCCTTCACCATATCCCACTCCTGCCTTCCAGCCTAGGGGCGTGGGTCAGAGTTTCGGTACTACTCCTGTGGGCCCTCGTGGCCAGTATAGTGGAGCTCGACCTACGGGATTTGTGCAGCCTTCCCGGCCTGGTGTGGTTTCCCCTCGGCCTGCTTTTCAGAGACCCCCTTTGGCAGCCGCCCCTGTTAGACAGAGAGAACTTGTGTGCTTCCTTTGCAAGCAGCCCGGACATTTTGCTCGCTTGTGTCCGAAAAATTCCGCCTTGCCTAGTGTTTCTGCTCCTACTGTGAGAAGTGCTCCCGCTTCTGTACCTGCCCCTGCCCCTCCTTCTGGTAGAGTATTTAGCATCTCCAGTACTGAGCAGGACCCTTGCCATGAAGTTGTAACAGGTACATTGTTAGTCGCCTCTTTTCCAGCATTTGTGTTGTTTGATACGTGTGCATCTCATTCATTCATTTCAACTACTTTTGCTGTAAAGACTAACCTAACACCCAGATGTTTATCTAGTTGTTTGTCAATTTGTACCCTTGTTGGGTCTGCTGTTAAACTAGATAAAGTGTTAGAAGAATGTCCTGTTCTTATTTGTGGGTTGAACTTGAAGGCAAATCTAGTGTTGTTTGATATGAGGGACTTCGACGTCATTTTGGGAATTGATTGATTGACATCCTACAACGCTGTGATCTTGTGCTCTTCTAAGAAGATCCAGTTCCGATTGGATGGGAATTCAATTTTTGAGTTCCAAAGAAAGAAGGGAAGAGTGAGCAAGAAGACCTTGACCGCTTTAATGCAAGTCCACGCTTTGGTGGAAGATGCTTCATCTGGAAACAAAGTCAAGGAAAGGAAGAGACTTGAAGATGTCAGTGTTGTTTGTAATTATGCTGATGTGTTTCCAGACAATCTATCAGGACTACCCCCTGATAGAGAGGTTGAGTTCTCCATAGACTTGGCTCTCAAGGATAGTGTTCCTTGGCCATGTTGTTTCAGCCGAAGGTATTCGTGTTGACCCAGAAAAAGTGCAGACCGTTACCGATTGGGAAAGACCGAAGACCGTGACTGAGATAAGAAGTTTCCTTGGATTGGCTGGATACCATCGGAGATTTATTGAGAATTTTTCTAGGTTGGCTTCCCCTATGACTAAGCTAACTAGGAAAGATGAGAAGTTCGTTTGGACCGAGGCCTGTGAAAAGAATTTTGAAGAGCTGAAAGTTAGATTGACAAGCGCCCCGGTGTTAACTATACCTGATAGTTCCGGTGGATTGATAGTCTACACTGATGCTTCCAAGATCAGTTTGGGTTGCGTGTTGATGCAACACGGCAAGGTTGTGGCTTATGCCTCTTGGCAATTGAAAGATTATGAGTGGAATTATCCCACTCATGACTTGGATCTTGCCGCCATTGTTTTTGCTTTAAAGATTTGGAGGCATTACCTGTACGGTGAGAAAATCGCTATTTTCATAGATCACAAGAGTTTGAAATACTTCTTCACCCAGAAAGAGCTAAATATGAGACAAAGAAGATCATTGGAGTTGGTTTCTGACTACAATTGTGACATTCAGTATCACCCAGGTAAAGCAAATGTAGTTGCGGATGCTCTTAGTAGGAAAGATCAAAGGAAGGATTTGAGCTTGTGTGCTTTGAATCGGCCCTTGCTTTTGTCAATGGAAAGATTTGGTTTGGAAGTAGTTCCTGAGGGTTCGGATTGTATCCTTTATGCCATGACGGCAAGATCCACCCTTAGAGACCGCATTGTTGCCTTGCAAAGTTCTGATCTTGAGTTGAAAGAAAAGATTGAGAAGATCGCTTCGAATTCAGAAATGGACCCTACTTTTAGTACATCTTTAGATGGTACTTTATTGTTTAGAGGTAGGCTATGTGTGCCTAATGTTGATGAAGTCAAAAAGGAAATATTGAAAGAAGCACACCAGTCGATCTTTACAATACACCCTGGAAGTACCAAAATGTATAAAGACTTAAGGGAACATTTTTGGTGGAACGGTTTGAAAGTGAATGTTGAAGACTTCGTTGCAAAGTGTGAGACTTGTCAACGTGTGAAAGCCGTTCGTCAGCCTCCGTCCAGATTGCTTCAGCACCTTCCTATTCCTACCTGTAAGTGGGAAGATATCTCCATGGGCTTCGTGACTAGCTTGCCGCGGACAAGTAAGGGAAATGACACTGTGTGGGTGATCGTCGATAGGTTGACCAAATCAGCCCATTTCATTCTTATGAAGATCACTTACACTTTGGATAAGCTAGCTAGACTTTATCTGGAGAATGTGGTTCGTCTACACGGAGTGCCTGTGAGTATTGTTTCTGATCGTGATCTTAGGTTCACCAAAAGGTTTTTGAATGGTTTGCAGAAAGCCTTGGGAACCCAATTGAATCTGAGTACAGCCCATCATCCACAGTCTAATGGACAATCTGAGCGTACAGTTCAAATCTTAGAGGATATGCTTAGATCCTGTGTGGTAGACATGGGTGGAAATTGGGATGAACACTTAGCTTTAGTTGAGTTTGCCTATAACAACAGTTATCAAGCAACAATAGGCATGGTTCCATTCAAAGCTTTGTACGGTAACACTTGTAGGACACCTTTGTATTGGACTGAGACAGATGAAAGAAAAGTCTTAGGTCCGGAAATGATTGGAGCTACAAGTGCAATGGTCGACATGATTAGAGAAAGAATTAAGTCTGCCCAGTCAAGACAGAAATTTTATGCCGACAAGAGAAGGACCGATCTGGAGTTTCCAATTGGAGAAATTTTTTTCCTTAAAGTGTCACCTATGAAAGGGGTGACGAGATTCAATGTAAAGGGAAAGCTTAGCCCTCGCTTCATTGGACCTTATGAGATCCTGGAGAAGGTTGGACCTGTTGCCTATCGCTTGGCATTGCCCCCATCCCTTGCTGGAGTTCACAGTGTGTTCCATGTTTCTATGCTCCGAAAGTACATAAAGAACACATAACATATATTACAGCAAGCCCCCGAAGAGCTCAGTGCCGATCTTTCTTATGATGAAGGACCAGCCGAAATTCTTGATAAGAAGGACAAGCAGCTGCGAAATCACACCATCCCTTTGGTGAAGATTCGGTGGAAGAACCATACCCCGGAAGAAGCCTCATGGGAGAAAGAAGAAGACATGAGAGAGAAGTTTCCTCATTTTTTTGGAAGCACAGGTACGCTTTCAATTTCGTGGACGAAATTTCTTTTAAGGGGGGGAAGAATATAAAATCCGGCCTTATCCTAACCCTAACTCGGCCAGGATTTTATACTGTTGCAGGTCCGAAGACCTGAATTGGTGGTAGAAGAGACATGTGGGCCCTCTTAGTGGATGATTCGATGCTTGATGCTGAGCCTATGGACATTGACAATGATGCCCCTCACTTGAGCACATTGTCAGTATTGGGTGAAAATCTGCGCATCGATGAAGATTGAAATAGTTGAAGCACTTCCCAGAACCCCGTGATCAATCCGAAGGTATTTTCTGAAACTAGAGTTGTTGATTGACTTGTAGGAGAAAACCCCACTCCATTTGACCCTGTATAGCCTTCCGAATCCACTCCTAAAGTTGCTATCATAGCTTGTTCGAGTGCTTGGTCGACTGACAGTCGACCAAGAGTAATGGAATTCAATTTTGCACTAAATCTCTTCCCATTTTGCCCCTACATTTTTGGAACTCGTGAATGAGGACCTAAACTAATCATTGGCACTCCAGAGCTCGAGGTTGGACACTCTCTTGGGCTATTCCTTGATGTTTGGGAAGATCTTTGACTCCAATCATTATTGTATACACTAATCATCAACTCAAGGTATGATTTCTTCTATTCCTCTTCTAATCTATTCATTTTCTATCAATTAATGATCATTGAAACCATGGCTGAAGTACTACAACCTTGCAAACACTTAACCATGGGTTTCCCCCTTTCAATTTCTTAATCCTTCCCCACTCTTACTATGCTATGATTCAAATGAGATTAATTGCACTCCATCACTTTGACTCTATTCAATCTAACCTGTTTGATTCAAATCTGATATATATGATGGATGGCATTCTTATGATGGTAGGCAATGGTGATTTGATGAATCCATGGTTTGATAAATGGATACTACATATTTCAGCTCTTCAAACCCCTCTACCCCTTCAAGATGAGGCTCCTACAAAATTTTCTTTTGGAATGAAAATAGAGTTCAAACACGGTGGCCAAATGACCTTGCTGAGGAAATTCTTAGCATACCATTGCCTTTATCCAATGCACAGGGTAAAATTGTAAGGGATCAAACTTCTTCAGGTATCTTCTCTGCTGCTTCAGCATATAGATTGTTTTCACAAAATCATAATCAAAATGCCTAGCATCCATGGCTTTCACCCTGGCATCTTCCACTTCCTCTTAAAATCCTTCACTTTATTCGGAAGCTTCTACATGGTAAACTTCCCACACCTGTGTTATTATCTAAAAGAGGATGCAAAATAAATGAACTTTGTCTCCTCTGTTGGAAGGAAAAAGCATCAACAAATCAAAATTTTCTTCAGTGCAGTTTTGCAAAACAGGTTTGAGCTAATTTTAACATTTGATGGTGGGCACATTCATGTGATAGTCTTGAACAAATTACAGCTAGGGTTAAATCTGCAAGAAAAAATAAAATGAGATGAAAGCTCTCATTCGACATCTGTCTGCTTTGTGGTTGACTTGGTGGTTGTCAATATTGCAAGTCACCAAAGACCTCATAAGAATCCCCAATAAGATTTGGAGACTTGCTCAATCCTTAATTGCTGAATAGATGGTATCATCTCATTTTATCAAAACTCATTGTTAATCATTGTTTCTTGTCTCCATCTACAACTACAAGGTATGATTCATCATTCCACTCTCTATTCTATCTTTTTCTATTCTTTTCTATCCCTCTCTTGCTGTTGAGACCTTGGAGATGGTGCTACAACCTTACAACCATCACTCCAAGTGTCCACTCTTGCCTAACCTATGATCCTCTTACCTTTCTATTGATGCTATGCTCCCATTTCAGGCCTAGCATATACATTCTTTGATTTTCTTCTTAACATCATGCCGTCTTGTACAAAACTGAGATATACAGTCTGCTATGTACATGTTTATCACTAGCATGTGAACCTAATCGAATTTCTATAAGTTGCCTTAGCTAATGCATGCCTTTTCATTGTCAATGCAATCAATTTCAATTCATGCTATGATGCTTGTCTCTTGAACTTAGTAGCTCAATTTGGGATGTTCTCTGAAGGTGCCTATCGACACTTTCCTGGGTTATTGGACATACATAAGATTGTCTAGTTTTGTGGCTAGGTTTGTCCTTGTTGTGTTAGACCCGAATCGGAAGGGCATTGAGATCGACCGACCCGTGGTAATGTATGGTTTGATGGGTGCTCAAGACCGGTAACCAATCCGGGAGAGGACATAAACCATGCTACGGATACCTGAAAGGGGCCATTTATTGGTAGGGTTGCAAATAGCTAGACTTCGGCTCACGGGCACTCAAGACCGGTAACCAACCTGTGAGAGGACGTGAGAGCTTCCCGTTTACTATTTATGGATGACCAATAGGGTTGATGAGTCCATAATCTTGGATTACGCTGACTCTAGTGTGAAGGATACCGGAAAGAATCGCTTGGGGCGAGGAATGGGCGTATTTGGATTTGACTTGATATGACTGAGTAGATGACTTGCATTGGGCTAGGCTTTAATGTTACATGCGCCAATACTTATACCAAATGGTGATGTGAGAGAATGGTGATTGATTCCCCTACCATGGTTTGAGAGGACTTTACCCAATTACCACGGCATTCCCAAGATACGGAATGGGTTGAGGGAGAGTGACTGACTACCGAAAGAAGTATGGTGCTATGACTTAAAGCATGTCTACCATAGAGACTAGCATTCATAGAGTTAGAATCATATTTGCATCATATGTCTCATATCACACTGCATTATGTTATGTTTTGAATTTGTGTGATGTTAAATTATGGAATAACTGCCTTGCTGAGTTCTTTGAACTCATTCCTTTTGTACAAATGTTTTTAGATTATGCTGCAGGTACCGAAGATTCTAATTGCACCTTCTTCGAGACAGACTTTGATCCCGCATACTACCCTCCGGGTTAGCCCCACGATTACTCTTCATACTAGGGTTAGCCCCAAGATTGTGCGGGAGCGGCAGAGCTTGGCTTTCTTCTCTGGATTACTTTTGAAACATGGGATTGTAACTAACTTGATTATTGCTACATTTTTCCGCTACTTTGAGAGAATGATTCTCACTTATTCTCTCATCTTTATGATTATACTTACACATTGATATTATCTATTTCCACACTCTGATTAATTGAATCTTATCTTATTCATGATATCATTATCTGTTGCTTTTACCTTGATTATTATTGTTCATGATTGTGTTATCGTGTATGTGGGAGGCATGGTCCCTCGATTCTTGATCCTTGGACTGTGGATCACATTCCTGGGTATGCAAGATAGGGTACCGGCTGGGTGGATGTGACAGTAACCTTCCTGCCTGAGTGTTCCATTTTGGGCCTCGTTCAACTCCAATTTAATGAACCAAGCCCCTCAACACTCCTTGCATTTCGAGCATTCCCTTCCGAAGTTCATCTACATCTACTGTAGTAGCATGTCCCTAGGGGCCTTTGATGTGCCTTCCCCATGTGGGATTTCTGGAATCAAGTTGTCCTTGGGAGGATCCTGTTCCACTCGGGTCGAGCGTTCGACCCCTTCTTCTTGATGTGTTTAATCGTTTGGGTGGGAGTCGTCCCCGACGGTTTCCTGCCGAGTACGCCCATTGTTTACTCGTCTCACCATGACTTGGAAACTGTCGTTCCCATAGACAACGCCATACTGATGCATAACAGCTGTATTGATGTTGCTCCCGACTAAGCCCCCTTCAAGCCGAAGATAATGAGTCTTGCAAAAAGGGTTAGACGCGGGTCGGCTAGAGTACTGGGCAACCGCCTTTGATGGCTAAGTTAGACAGTGAACAGATTAAGATCTCGTGCATGGATAACACAAGACTATGCTTAGAATGTATTGGATGCCTACCGGAAGGGTATGTTCTTCTTCTTATACTGTAAGTATTACCTTTTATGTATTTGGCAAGTCTACCCGACGGAGGCTGTTGTTTCTCCTGAGATTATGCCTCCATGACGTTGGTCCCGCTCGATTAGTGACTGGGTTGACCTTCTCAATTGAGAACGGTTGCTATATTAGTCTAACGTGTGTTTCGGCTTGATCAAGCTAGTCGGTTCTTATCCCGACTTAGGTATGCGGAGCCCCGGCCGGGTATGAATCTTCCGTATCACGCGCCTAGAATTTCCTGCTTTCACACTTTGATCTCATGCTCTTGATAAATTTTTATAAGGAATACAATGTGTAATCTGTATGGATTAAGAAGATTTTACAGCATATAACCATCTACCTGCTTCACCAAAAAAAAAAAGGAAAACCATTCACTTGTTTTGAGGGTGAATTTTTTGTTCATTTCATCAAAACAAAAAAAAAACAGCATATTAGAGGATGAAAGAAATTACAACCAAAATAAATTAGCAACCAACCAATCCCATCTAGGAGGCTAGGACAGGATATAATACAATTATAAAACTAGCTGTAGCAAGCATCAATTTTGAAAATCTTAACCAGGAGTGAGGTTGGTCGATCGGTTCTTATTAAAGCTATTGAAACAATAACAAGCATATGCATAAAATATGGATGCCAACGTATTTAAATATCCTAGGATTACTAATCATTTCTTTCATTTTGCACTAATAACAACGACGACTATATACGTATCATATGTATATAAATAGTAGGATTGGTTTGGCTTGTCGTTACATTGGGGTGGTGGTCTGGGTTGAATGCTTGTATGTTTGCTTTGTCAATAGATGAGGTGAAAATTGGAGGAGGTTTTGTTCATCCACTGTCAGAGAAATTTTATGATGAGATGTTTGGATGGTGTGTGCAGAAAATATATTGGGGGAGCCATGATAGGATATTCTGATATTCATATGGTTGTTTTGTTCCAGACATCTTAATCCTTAAGCTGATTTTCTTGCCCCAAGGGCTTGTAAGTTTCACTTTTGTAGAGTTAAGTTTGTTGGGGGTGGGAATTCCACCTCTTTATGACGTAAACTCTTATGTTATTTCTTTTAAGATCTATTGATCCGGGTTTTTTCATTAAATTCAACTTTCAACTTATTGACAAAAATAATAATAATAATAAAATAAAATTCATATGGTCGGGGTAGAGCATTTATCACGTTAGATGAGGGTGTAATTTTCTTTCACATACAATGGAGGCCATGGGCAAGCTTTTTTAAAAAGTTGACTCATTAACAAATTGTCTTACGTATGTAAGATTGATTATAAACAAAACTTAGGTCTAGAGCAATCATTTAGTTAATCTCTAATACGATCTGTTGTCGCCCAGAACTGGCCCAAAAAGCGTAGGGAAAGGATATTTGGGGAAGCATAAGTGATTAAAGGGGTGGTAACTCATATCATAGGAAGAAATTTTGCACAGAGTTCTATTACTATTAATGGTTGACTCCAACATTTTCTACAGGCAGAGCCGCACTGGCATTGCAAGTGATCCAATCTTACGTGACTTTGTTAGAAAACTTTCATTCGGTTTTATCTGCTCAAATGCAAAAGATACCATGAGCTCTATTAGTTAATAGGATGTAAGTCAAAGCAATGTTAAGGTGTTGGTGTAGTCCATGTTAGTTGGAGATAAGAGGGGCCTTAATTTTTTGGGTGGAAAGAGAGGAGTTTGGATCACCTCCCCAATTCGGGGAGCACATAATGCTTCTGTAACACTTCTTTACTACATAATAGGTGAGGCGTTTACGTCGGAGTATTTAATAAATAATTCACAGTTGGGACCTAGTGAATTCCACGTGGGCCCCATCCCTATTTTATAGTGTGAAAATGTCAAGAAACAGGACAAGAAAATAATCTATATTCCAAAAGTGAGAGGAGGTCAGAAAAGAAGAAAAGACGGGGGGGGGGGGGGGAAAGGTCTTTAAGTACTCAACTGTTCACCAGGAGTGTATTTAGCACCTTTTATAGAGCATTGACGAAAATATCAAATGCTTGGGTTTTAGCATATAATTGAGAGTGGATGGAATTGACTTTCATTAATGGTATAGTTTAGTGGTGTTTCTTGGCTCTCTATTGCAATAAGGACGAGAAATTTACAGATGAAAAAAACAGGCTTGTGAGTGCACATCAACTAGAAGAACTCGTGCTAACGAGGTTCATAATCTGTTTGAAGAGGGTCTACTTTTCCCCACTGTTCATCCCTTACATTCTTTTCTTCAAGGACTGATGGAAATCTTAGAACTAATAACCATTTGGACCTTTCTATAGTTTTGATTTGTTGTGCTCCAACAGAGGCGTTGCCGCATTGGGATAGGATAAATAAGAAAATGAAATTTGTCATTAGGACATTGTAGCACATTTTAAACATTTCTTTGAGACCACAACCTTCTCTTCCCAAATCAATCAAACTTTGATCTCTCTTACCCCCATAGTTTACATTCCCTCTTCAGTGAATTAGTTCAGACCGGTAAGCCTTTGTAAAGTCAGTTACAAGATCATTACTAAGTTCATGGATAGTAGAATCAAATAGATTCTCCCCAACCTCATTTCTTTCAATCAAAATGGATTCATCAGGGGTCGTCACATTGAAGACAATATCCTGATTGGACATGTAGTTATGCATGGAATCAATCAATAGAGAAAGCGAAAAAGAGGGATTATGGCCATCAAATTAGATATGAGCAATGCTTATGACATAATGGAATGGGTCTTTGTATAGAGGATTCTTAATGTATATGGATTTCCTCTAGTGTGGATTAAATGGATCATGTGTTTTATAAACACACCTCAATTCTCCATTCTCATAAATGGAAGCCTACTTGTTTTTTCAAGCCATCCAACAGTCTAAGGCAAGGAGATCCTCTGTCATCTTACTAATTTTTTTTATGTGCTAAGCTGCTATCTAGCCACATTAAGAAAGCAAGAATCAACAAGAAAAATTAAAGGAATCAAACTATTTAGGGGAGGGGAAATTATCTTGCATTTTGCTTTTGCCGATGACTTAATTCTCTTTGGTCAACCATCTTTAGAAGAAGCTTATCACTTTCAATAAATTATCCAAAAGTATTGTTAGTACTAAGGACAATTGTTGAACACTCAAAACACAAGAGCCCACTACTGCAAGAGTACTCCTAATAAGATTAGAAGACTTATAAGTGAAAATTTTAATAACTTGCCTACCTTTAAATATATATAAGCAAAATCACTGCCATGGTCTGATCCAAGGAGTGAACCTTAAGTTGCAAGGTTGGAAAACAAAGCTTTTAAGCTCCGTTGGGAAAACAATACTTATACAATCAGTCACTGAAGCAATGCACACTCACTTCGTGTCCCCTCCCCCCCCCCGGGTATCCCCCCTACGTTTCGCTCCTTCCCTTCCACTCTTTTCTTTTTTTCTCTCTTTCCTCCTCCTTCTTCTCCCCTTCTTTTTTCCTCTCTTCTTTTTCTCTCTTCCTCTTTTCTCTTCTTTCTTCTCTTCTCTTCTTCCCTTCTTCCTTTTCCTCTCTTTCCCCCTCCTGATTGTCGGATTTTCCCCTCTTTCCTTCTTCTTTCCCTTGCTTGGTTGGACCTTTTTCTCTCTTTTCTGGTCTCTTTCCTGCTTTTCTCCCTCTTCGGGAGTCTCATCCTCATCTCTTTTGGGTCCCTCCCCGGCTTCCTGCTGGTTGGTCCCCTCTCTCCTCCTTGTCTGTCCCCTTCGGTGCCTCCTGCGTCTTCTCTTTTCTCGTCATCCGTCTCCTTCCTCTCCCCCTCCTTTCCGTATCCTTCCCTGAGTCCTCTTCCCCCTCGGACTCATCCCCTCGTTATCCCTTGTCAGCTCTCCGTCCCCTCACGGTTGGTTCCTCTTGCCCCACAAATCCCCATTGCTACCCCCCGGTCTCTCCCCTCCGATTAGGGTCCGTTCGGGTATTCCTACCCCTACTGCGCCCTGTTGAATCATTTCGTGTCTGGGCTCTTCGAGACTCCCTCTATTCCCTCCTGTCCCTGTCGACACCTCTCCTTCCGAACCATCTTAATCAATCACAATCCATCTCTATCTGTCATTTCGTTGAATATACCATTGATTCATCTCTTCTTCTGACTTTCATCTAGAGCGTTAATGCTTTTTTGGTTCCTTATTTCTATCTTTATGTCATCCGATTCTAATTACTAATCCCTCTTGCTATTATGAATCCATCCTTACCTTATATACTTGAAATCTCCAGGATCGAGATCTTCCTCTTGGCAGTCCTAACTATCCTATTATTTGGAGACCTGGTATCAATCTCCTAGCCTTTTCTTCCTCTTTCTTCTTTCTCTGCCTCTCCCTTCCCTCTCCTCTCTTTTGATCCTTTTTTCTCTCGGAACTCTTCTCCTTTTACTTCACACTATCTCGTCTTCGTTCATTAGGAAACAGTTCCTTTGTCTCTGTTCTTGATTCTGTAAATCTCAACTATTGGATCTTTTTGATGAGAAATCTAAGCATCTAGATCCTCGAAATATCTGACTAGAACATGATCTTGTCACTTACCATATGTTTTCTGTTCTTGAGAAGCTGGTTGTCGACTGGTTTGGTTCCTCTTGTAAGAAACCCTTCTACTATTTCTCTCTGAACTTTAATCGATGCCTCTTTTTCTTTCCTTCGCTTCATGATCTGGTTAGATCTCGCATTGCCATTAATCCTTGGAGATCTAGAGTGGTGTGTTTCCGTCCTCTTCTCCTTCTCAGCCCAAAGGAAAGAAACGATGGAGAAGAGAGGAGTGTCTCCTTTATGCGAGTTACTTGAGTTCTGCGGATCCCAGGATGCGAATTGTTTGGAGTTCTCTCTTCCGGCTTAGCGCCTTCCTTGGCTTTAGAGCAGGCCTATCTGGACGTCTCTTTCGTTGGTTGGTCTCTCCCGTCACCATCCCCTGGCCCCTTCCGTTTTGTCTCTTCTTCGTTTGAGTCCTTGTCCTTCGAACTTCCCCTCTGCTATCTGCTGATTTCTCTCCTTCCTTGTCTTTATATTGGGACTGGTTTCTTTGACCTGGTTCTCTCAACTCACCTGGATTCGGGAAGATTGAGCGCTTCTCTCTATGGATATCGAGATATCGAGCTACTTGTCGTCTATCCTAGATGAGGATCATGACTTACTGATCTTATTCTGTCCTGAGGCTAATGGCTAGAAGAAGGATTTTCGGAGTGTCTTGGCGTGTGGCTGACCAACTGTTACTTTTGAAGAGCTCGGATTCTGCTTCCCTCCCAAATCGAGTTGGAGTTCCCTGTGTTTCGGTGCTTGGTGATTGGGGTTCCTCTGACATGGTTGGTGGGTGTTTGTGTGTCCCTTCTCCACAATCAAACATCAGATAGCGAAGGGGGAGAAGGGATGCCAATCGGTCCCTTCGTGTCTTCTCCTTTCTTCCCCTGTGGTGTCCGGCTGGTTTGGGCTGGTTTCCTCGTGTCTTGCTTTCTCCTTCCAAAGAAGACTCTCAATGAAATAGAAGCAGCTAACAGGAACTTTTTTTGGTCTAATGAGGAAAAGTCTCACATACACACGGTCAGACGGAACACAATTTGTAAACCAAAGAGACTAGGTGGCTTAAATATAAACTACATGGAATCTTGAAACATGGCCTTATTGGCAAAGATAGCTTGGGAACTGACTATAGGGGAAAACTCAATGTGCTATAGACCTATGAAGGAGAACTACTTTAAGGATTCTAGCTTCCTTCATGCTAATGCTCCCTCCATGCAAATGCTTCCTGGGGATGGAAATCAGTTATTAAAGCAAGGAAATATATGATGGATGGCATTCTTATGATGGTAGGCAATGGTGATTTGATGAATCCATGGTTTGATAAATGGATACTATGTATTTCAGCTCTTCAAACCCCTCTACGCCTTAATGATGTGGTTCCTACAAAATTTTCTTTTGGAATGAGAATAGAGTTCAAACACGGTGACCAAATGACCTTGCTGAGAAAATTCTTAGCATACCATTGCCTTTATCCAATGCACAGGGTAAAATTGTAAGGGATCAAACATCTTCAGGTATCTTCTCTGCTGCTTCAGCATATAGATTGTTTTCACAAAATCATAATCAAAATGCCTAGTATCCATGGCTTTCACGTTGGCATCTTCCACTTCCTCATAAAATCCTTCACTTTATTCAGAAGCTTCTACATGGTAAACTTCCCACACCTGTGTTATTATCTAAAAGGGGTCGCAAAATTAATGAACTTTGTCTCCTCTGTTGGAAGGAAAAAGCATCAACAAATCAAAATTTTCTTCAGTGTAGTTTTGCAAAATAGGTTTGAGCTAATTTTAACATTTGATGGTGGGCACATTCATGTGATAGTCTTGAACAAATTACAGCTAGGGTTAAATCTGCAAGAAAAAATAAAATGAGATGAAAGCTCTCATTCTACATCTGTCTGCTTTGTGGCTGACTTGGTGGGTTGTGAATATTGCAAGTCACCAAAGACCTCATAAGAATCCCCAATAAGATTTGGAGACTTGCTCAATCCTTAATTGCTGAATAGACGGTATCATCTCATTACATCAACTCAAAGAAAAACTATATGGATATCAGATGGACAACCCCACCTTCATCTTTTGTCAAAATTAATGTAGATGGGGCTTCTATAAACAAAGGAAATAACACATACCAAGCAAGTTTTGGAGGAGTGGCTTGAAATCATTTAGGACAAACTCTATTTTGCTTTTGTTTCAAAGTAGGAAATGCTCCAACAATTCAAACGGAAGCAACAACTATTAAGGAAAAGAATCCAACTAGCCATGACTCATAACATTAAGAAGGTGATCATTAAGAGCGATAATGAAGCGATTGTTCTTATGATGAACAACATAGATAGAGCACCCCCATGGAAGATCATGCATGATCTTCAAGTCATCTTCAACCTAACATCAGCTTTTGAGTCTCTTATTGTTCAACACTCCCTTAAAGAAGGGAATTCAGTTGGGGATTAGCTTGCATCTCATGCTGCACTTAATCAAGTTTGTTTGTTTTCTTTTTTCCCTCCCCCTTTTATCCTTTGGTCCTTACATTTTTATGCCATTGTCTCTCTGTCCCCTAGAGGTTTTTCTTTTAAATAAATTCTCTTTACCCAAAAAAAAAAAAAAAAAAAAAAAAGAAATCTCTCACTCCAATTGTTGGACATTCCATTTGTTCAAACCAAGTGATTCCCTTGTGAAAGAAAGTCAAGAAATGTGAGAAGGCTTTTAGTTTTACCGGGGGGGTGGGGGGATGAAAAATAGATCTTCTACATTCGGGCAGGTGCCACTTGATTTCTTGCCCATGGTACCAAGCAACCACTAGAAGGCCACATGCTGGTCTTCTAGCGGGAAGGGTGGATGGATGCACGCTCTGCCCGAGATGCGGAGGATTTGCACTATAGAGAGGCGTCACTCTTGAAACAATCAGGTTTAAGCATGCTTCCTCCACTTGGATCTTCTTGATCTTTGTTCTCAAAATGATAGTAGTCTTTCTAGCCCTACATTTCTATGAACTGCCTTTTACTAAGTTGACGTGACTATAGTAATTTAACGTAGTTAAGCTGTAATTTCCAACCCCTCGGGGTTCTCCTCCTAGTGTCATCTAAATTTTCCTTCTTCTGGTTGTCTTATAAAGTCTTATTAGTTTTAAGGCTATGTAGGCCCAAAAATTGTCCTGCTAGACTTTGCTTGTGCAGAAGCATTAGGCATCGGGTTAACCCTTTAAAAACAATTTCCAGAGTGTTTCATTAAGTATTTGGATCCCGTCCTTGGAGAAATCTCCCAATAAGTGACCAATGAGTGATAGGATTCAATCATCTGGATATTCTAATCTAAGGGCTAGGATAAATTAAATGAGTCTTTGGATTATAATATTTATACGTAGCTAAATCCTATCACTCATTGAGTACTCATTGGAATATTTCTCTAAGGAGAGGAGTCAAATCCTTTCCTTTTGCCTGAATCAATCTACGATTGGTTATTGGTCGATGTAGTGAACACTTAATTGTTCATTTAATTTATATAGAAAAGAAACATCAATTAGTTTTGGGATATATTTGCGTGTATTAATTTGTGTACGAGGAATTCAATATGCATGTAATCTGTATGAGTTAGAAGATTTTACAACGTATAACCATGATCTATCTGTCTTGAAACTCAAAAGCCCACCAACCCCACCGAGGACAATGAAAACAAGACCATTATTTATTCAATACGTTTGAAAATATTAGGTAGGTGCGACTTAGGTACATCAATTCATATTAAACTATTGATCCCATTTTACGAACATCTGTTGTTTGCAATCGCGTTTACCTTCGCAGAGATATAAGGCATCCGATTTAGCGAAGAAATAAAAATTGTCGATATGACCTATGGGCTGCATATTGCTCAAATAGACAATGCACTTGTTGAAATACTTTCTTATCCCATTCTAGGTAAATTCAAAGTCGCACCAAAACTCGTCTTTGTCATCAATGCTTGTCTCGAAGTGAAAGACCCACTCCCCACCCATAAATAGTGTTTGGTGCCCAAGATCATCGTCTTTAGAGTAGCAATGGAGGTGTAGGTCCGTTATGATGAGGTCGTTGTGGAAATATATGTTGGTCGGACCATGACCTGTGGATGGCCCTATACACAAGCCCAATGTGATGAGTAGAAGGAGAATCAGAGGAACTTGGGTGATGGCCTTCTTGGATTTTTTCTTCCCCATCATCATCATTGTTATTGAATTGAAAATGGTGAATAGAAATCTTTGATCATCTGAGCTTCTTATATACCATTACCTATTTCGCTGTTGTGACAACCATAACTGTATCTCCTAATAGTGGGATTAATAGGCTGTTGATACACTGGGGTGGAGATTGAAAGCTCTATTATTGGGCAAGCTGAGTTGTCATGTGAGTTTGGATTTTCTAAAGTTAGAGCATGTGTTCTGCTTAAATTGTTTTCACCTCACAATAGGGTTGAGTGAGACCCATTGGGGGTCCCACCTCAAGATAATTCATTTTATTTTTCATTAAGAGGTGGGCTTGACCGTTGTTGTATGGTAAAAATGTGTGAGGGGAGCACAAACCTTCACCTTGACGTGTAGAAGATCCAAACTGTTTGTATTTTTGTTTTTCTTAATTAGGTTTCACACCATTCTCTTTCCCATTTCTGGTTGATGAAACCCTTCCACCATGAGTTCTATTTGTTGCTTCTGTAAATTTGATGGAATAGAGAATTTTTCTTTTCTTTTTTTCATTTGTAGGATGGATATATCTATGTGTGGTTGTGTCAAATAGCAATGCATACATATTCAATGAATATGATTTACAAGATACTTCCTCTGTCCATCCATAATTTGAAGAAATACAAAAATGTGTGTAAAGGATAACGAACAGAGTTCCATTCAATCTTTATTTTCGTAGACATATTAGCAGGATCCCATTGAAACTCATCAAAGATTCACAATACTAACATGTAATTCATTTTTTTTTGTAACCCTGGTTACTTTTCTTGTATTAATCATACTCAAACTCTTGTAACACAAACAACGTAAAAAAATCTACTAACTCACATAAAACTCAAGGTCAATACAATCTTTTCTATTTCCATGTGTAAAGCAAAATCAACATGAAACCTTGCTGGTCGAAATATTGGAAAGATAGGTAATGGAATTGTAGGAGGAATTGCCTGCAATGTTTTGTAGAGAGTCACTCTCGCTATCAATAGTCACACTTGATAGTCAGGTTCACGTGAGTATACTAATTTAAAACGGCTAACTTGTAATTTCCAGCCCCTGTGAATTTTCCCTCTAGGATCACGTAAATTTCTCTTCTTCTTGGTGTCCTATGTAGTTGTGTTAGTTTTATTTTTTTTTTTGGCGGGGGGGGGAGTGTGGTTTAGTTTTGATTGTCTTCAATTAAGAAGGGCAATAGGAGAGGGGCAGGGCAAGGATTGACAACTTCACTTGAAAATTATTGGGTTAAAGGTTTATAAAATAACTGTCATTTTGGACTATGAATGGAAGCATTTTCAATGATGTTCGCCCTTATGCGGTGACACTTGTCTATTTCTGAAATAAGAAAAGCGATTCACCATTTGGAATACATTTGTGTGCTAGGAATGTTGTATTATTTTTAATATAATAAAATAATAAATATTTCATTTTATTGGATATATAAGTGCAAAAAACTTTCCACCATTTATTTTAGGAAAGTGCTTTTTATATAGTCCCACATTGGAAACCGAGATGTCGGAATCAAAGTTAATTAATAGGTACTGCCTCTTAACTTTGATTTATAATAATAAGACACACGAATGCGTATGCAGCGTATGAGCGAGGACGGTGTATGTGCGGTGTGGGCTGTTTAGGCGCTTTTGGGGCATGCACTTAGATACAAAAATTTCAAGGTTTTCTCTGTTCTAGAGATTTGTCTGTGCATTGCAAAACTTGGGAGAAACAAGTTTGAGTTGGGCTTCTTTGTATCTTGGGAGACGGTTCACCAGTACCTCATAGCACCTTTTAAGTGAGGGCGAATTACGTCTTTAGGAAAGCGACTATAGTAACGCGCCTAGAAGTTCCCGCATTCACATTGTGATCTCGTGCTCTTGATAAATTTTTATGAGGAATACAATGTGTAATCTATATGGATTAGAAGATTGTACAGCATATAACCATTTACCTGCTTCACAAAAAGAAAATAGAAAACCATTCACTTGTCTTGAGGGCAAATTTTTTGTTCAATTCATCGAAAAGAAAGAAAAAAAAGCATATTAGAGGATGAAAGAAATTACAACCAAAATAAATTAGAAACCAACCAACCCCATCTAGGAGGCTAGGACAGGATATAATACAATTATAAAGCTAGTTGTAGCTAGCATCAATTTTGAAAATCTTAACCAGGAGTGAGGTTGGTCGATCGGTTCTTATTAAAGCTATTGAAACAATAACAAGCATATGCATAAAATATGGATGCCAACGTATTTAAATATCCTAGGATTACTGATCATTTCTTTCATTTTGCACTAATAACAATGGCAACTATATACGTAACATATCTATATAAATAGTAGGATTGGTTTGGCTTGTCATTACATTGGGGTGGTGGTCCTGGTTGAATGCTTGTATGTTTGCTTTGTCAATAGATGAGGTGAAAATTGGAGGAGGTTTTGTTCGTCCACTGGACGGGAGAAATTTTATGATGAGATGTTCGGATGGTGTGTGCAGAAAATATATTGGGGGAGCCATGATAGGATATTCTGAATTTAATATGGTTATTTTGTTCCAAACATCGTAATCCTTAACCTGATTTTCTTGCCCCAGGAGCTCGCAAGTTTCACTTGTGTAGAGTTAAGTTTAGTTGGGGGGGGGGGAATTCCACCTTTTTATGATGTAAACTCTCCTGTTATTTCTTGTCAGATCTATTGATCCGGGTTTTTTCATTAAATTCAACTTTCAACTTATTGAAAGAAGAAAAAAATAATAATAAAACTCATATGGTCGGGGCAATGCATTTCTGAGGTTAGATGAGGGTGTAATTTTCTTTGACATATAGTGGAGGCCAGGGGCAAGCCTTTTTAAAAAGTTTACTCATTAACAAATTGTCTTACGTATGTAAGATTGATTATAAATCATACTTAGGTCTAGAGCAATCATTTAATTAATCTCTAATACGATCTGTTGTCGCCAACTTCGCCCAAAAAGCGTAGGGAAAGGATATTTGGGGAAGCATAAGTGATTAAAGGGGTGGTAACTCATATCATAGGAAGAAATTTTGCACGAGTTCTATTACTATTAATGGTTGACTCCAACATTTTCTATAGGCAGAGCCGCACTGGCATTGCAAGTGATCCAATCTTACGTGACTTTGTTGGAAAAAAAATTTTTCGGTTTTATCTGCTCAAATGCAAAAGATACCATGAGCTCTATTAGTTAATAGGATGTAAGTCAAATCAATGTTAACGTGTTGGTGTAGTCCATGTAAGTTGGACATAAGAGGGTCCTTAACTTTTTGGGTGGAAAGAGTGGAGTTTGGATCACCTCCCCCATTCGGGGAGCACATAATGCTTCCGTAACACTTCTTTACTACATAATAGGTGAGGGTTTCATGTCGGAGTATTTAATAAATAATTCACAGTTGGGACCCAGTGAATTCCACGTGGGCCCCATCCCTATTTTATAGTGTGAAAATGTCAAGAAACAGGATAAGAAAATGATCTATATTCCAAAAAGTGAGAGTAGGTCAGAAAAGAAGAAAAGATTGGGGGGGGGGGGGAAGGTATTTGAGTCCTCAACTGTTCACCAGGATTGTATTTAGCACGTTTTATAGAGCATTGACGAAAATATCAAATGCTTGGGTTTTAGCATATCATTGAGAGCGGATGGAATTGACTTTCATTAATGGTATAGTTTAGTGGTGTTTCTGGCTCTCGGTTGCAATAAGGACGAGAAATTTGCAGATGAAAAAAACAGGCTCGTGAGTGCACATCAACTAGAAGAACTCGTGCCAACGAGGTTCATAATCTGTTTGAAGAGGGTCTACTTTTCCACACTTGTTCATCCCTTACATTCTTTTGTTCTAGGACTGATGGGAATCTTAGAACTAATAACCATTTGGACCTTTGTATAGTTTTGATTTGTTGCACTCCAACAGTGGATTTGCCGCATTGGGATATGATAAATAAGAAAATGAAATTTGTCATTAGGACATTGTAGCACATTTTAAACATTTCTTTGAGACCACAACCTTCTCTTCCCAAATCAATCAAACTTTGAATGCTCTTACCCCCATAGGTTACATTCCCTCTTCAGTGAATGAGTTCGGACCCATAAGCCTTTGTAAAGTCGGTTACAAGATCATTACTAAGTTTATGGATAGTAGAGTCAAATAGATTCTCCCCAACCTCATTTCTTTCAATCAAAATGGATTCATCAAGGGTCGTCACATTGAAGACAATATCTTGATTGGACATGTAGTTATGCATGGAATCAATCAATAGAGAAAGCGAAAAAGAGGGATTATGGCCATCAAATTAGATATGAGCAATGCTTATGACATAATGGAATGGGTCTCTGTAGAGAGGATGCTTAATGTATATGGATTTCCTCTAGTGTGGATTAAATGGATCATGTGTTTTATAACCACACCTCAATTCTCTATTCTCATTAATGGAAGCCTACTTGTTTTTTCAAGCCATCCATAGGTCTAAGGCAAGGAGATCCTCTGTCATCTTACTTATTTGTGCTATGTGCTAAGCTGCTATCTAGCCACATTAAGAGAGCAAGAATCAATAAGAAAAGTTAAAGGAATCAAACTATGTAGGGGAGGGGAAATTATCTTGCATTTTGCTTTTGCCGATGACTTAATTCTCTTTGGTCAAGCATTTTTAGAAGAAGCTTATCACTTTCAACAAATTATCCAAAAGTATTGTTAGTACTCAGGACAATTGTTGAACACTCAAAAAACAAGAGCCCACGACTACAAGAGTACTCCTAATAAGATTAGAAGACTTCTAATATATATATATATATATAAAAGCAAAATCACTGCCATGGTCTAATCCAAGGAGTGAACCTTAAGTTGCAAGGTTGGAAAACAAGGCTTTTAAGCTCCGTTGGGAAAACAATACGTATACAATCAGTCACTTAAGCAATGCACACTCACTTCGTGTCTTGCTTTCTCCTTCCACAGAAGACTCTCAATGAAATAGAAGCAGCTAACAGGAACTTTTTTTGGTCTAATGAGGAAAAGTTTCACATACACACGGTCAGACGGAACACAATTTGTAAACCAAAGAGACAAGGTGGCTTAAATATAGACTACATGGAATCTTGGAACATGGCCTTATTGGCAAAGATAGCTTGGGAACTGACTATAGGGGAAAACTCAATGTGGTATAGACCTATGAAGGAGAAATACTTTAAGGATTCTAGCTTCCTTCATGCTAATGCTCCCTCCATGCAAATGCTTCCTGGGGATGGAAATCAGTTATTAAAGCAAAGAAATATATGATGGATGGCATTCTTATGATGGTAGGCAATGGTGATTTGATGAATCCATGGTTTGATAAATGGATACTATGTATTTCAGCTCTTCAAACCCCTCTACCCCTTAAAGATGAGGCTCCTACAAAATTTTCTTTTGGAATGAAAATAGAGTTCAAACACGGTGACCAAATGACCTTGCTGAGAAAATTCTTAGCATACCATTGCCTTTATCCAATGCACAGGGTAAAATTGTAAGGGATCAAACTTCTTCAGGTATCTTCTCTGCTGCTTCAGCATATAGATTGTTTTCACAAAATCATAATCAAAATGCCTAGTATCCATGGCTTTCACGCTGGCATCTTCCACTTCCTCATAAAATCCTTCACTTTATTCAGAAGCTTCTACATGTTAAACTTCCCACACATGTGTTATTATCTAAAAGAGGTTGCAAAATAAATGAACTTTGTCGCCTCTGTTGGAAGGAAAAAGCATCAACAAATCAAAATTTTCTTCAGTGCAGTTTTGCAAAACAGGTTTGAGCTAATTTTAACATTTGATGGTGGGCACATTCATGTGATAGTCTTGAACAAATTACAGCTAGGGTTAAATCTGCAAGAAAAAATAAAATGAGATGAAAGCTCTCATTCTACATCTGTCTGCTTTGTGGCTGACTTGGTGGGTTGTCAATATTGCAAGTCACCAAAGACCTCATAAGAATCCCCAATAAGATTTGGAGACTTGCTCAATCCTTAATTGCTGAATAGACGGTATCATCTCATTACATCAACTCAAAGAAAAACAATATGGATATCAGATGCACAACCCCACCTTCATCTTTTGTCAAAATTAATGTAGATGGGGCTTCAATAAACAAAGGAAATAACACATACCAAGCAAGTTTTGGAGGAGTGGCTCGAAATCATTTGGGACAAACTCTATTTTGCTTCTATTTCAAACTAGGAAATGCTCCAACAATTCAAACGGAAGCAACAACTATTAAGGAAAAGAATCCAACTAGCCATGACTCATAACATTAAGAAGGTGATCATTAAGAGCGATAATGAAGCGATTGTTCATATGATGAACAACATAGATAGAGCACCCCCATGGAAGATCATGCATGATCTTCAAGTCATCTTCAACCTAACATCAGCTTTTGAGTCTCTTATTGTTCAACACTCCCTTAAAGAAGGGAATTCAGTTGGGGATTAGCTTGCATCTCATGCTGCACTTAATCAAGTTTGTTTGTTTTCTTTTTTCCCTCCCCCTTTTATCCTTTGGTCCTTACATTTTTATGCCATTGTCTCTCTGTCCCCTAGAGGTTTTTCTTTTAAATAAATTCTCTGTACCCAAAAAAAAAAAAAAAAAAAAGAAATCTCTCACTCCAATTGTTGGACATTCCATTTGTTCACACCAAGTGATTCCCTTGTGAAAGAAAGTCAAGAAATGTGAGAAGGCTTTTAGTTTTACCGGGGGGGGGGGGGGATGAAAAATAGATCTTCTACATTCGGGCGGTGCCACTTGATTTCTTGCCCATGGTACCAAGCAACCACTAGTAGGCCACATCTGGTCTTCTAGCGGGAAGGGTGGATGGATGCACGCTCTGCCCGAGATGCGGAGGATTTGCATTATAGAGAGGCGTCACTCTTTAAACCATCAGGTTTAAGCGTGCTTCCTCCACTTGGATCTTCTTGATCTTTGTTCTTAAAATGATAGTAGTCTTTCTAGCCCTACATTTCTATGACGCCTTTTACTAAGTTGACGTGACTATAGTAATTTAACGTTGTTAGCTGTAATTTCCAACCCCTCGAGGTTCTCCTCCTAGTGTCATCTAAATTTTCCTTCTTCTGGGTGTCTTATATAGTTTTATTAGTTTTAAGGCTATGTAGGCCCAAAAATTGTCTTGCTAGACTTTGCTTGTGCAGAAGCATTAGGCATCGGGTTGACCCTTTAAAAACAATTTCCGTAGTGTTTCATTTAGTATTTGGATCCCGTCCTTGGAGAAATCTCCCAATAAGTGACCAATGAGTGATAGGATTCAATCATCTGGATATTTTAATCTAAGGGCTAGGATAAATCAAATGAGTCTTTGGATTATAATATTTATACGTAGCTAAATCCTATCACTCATTGAGTACTCATTGGAATATTTCTCTAAGGAGAGGAGTCAAATCCTTTCCTTTTGCCTGAATCAATCTACGATTGGTTATTGGTCGATGTAGTGAACACTTAATTGTTCATTTAATTTATATAGAAAAGAAACATCAATTAGTTTTGGGATATATTTGCGTGTATTAATTTGTGTACGAGGAATTCAATATGCATGTAATCTGTATGAGTTAGAAGATTTTACAACGTATAACCATGATCTATCTGTCTTGAAACTCAAAAGCCCACCAACCCCACCGAGGACAATGAAAACAAGACCATTATTTATTCAATACGTTTGAAAATATTAGGTAGGTGCGACTTAGGTACATCAATTCATATTAAACTATTGATCCCATTTTACGAACATCTGTTGTTTGCAATCGCGTTTACCTTCGCAGAGATATAAGGCATCCGATTTAGCGAAGAAATAAAAATTGTCGATATGACCTATGGGCTGCATATTGCTCAAATAGACAATGCACTTGTTGAAATACTTTCTTATCCCATTCTGGGTAAATTCAAAGTCGCACCAGAACTCTGTGCTGTCATCAATCTTGTCTCAAGTGAAAGACCCACTCCCCACCCATAAATAGTGTTTGGTGCCCAAGATCATCGTCTTTAGAGTAGCAATGGAGGTGTAGGTCCGTTATGATGAGGTCGTTGTGGAAATATATGTTGGTCGGACCATGACCTGTGGATGGCCCTATACACAAGCCCAATGTGATGAGTAGAAGGAGAATCAGAGGAACTTGGGTGATGGCCTTCTTGGATTTTTTCTTCCCCATCATCATCATTGTTATTGAATTGAAAATGGTGAATAGAAATCTTTGATCATCTGAGCTTCTTATATACCATTACCTATTTCGCTGTTGTGACAACCATAACTGTATCTCCTAATAGTGGGATTAATAGGCTGTTGATACACTGGGGTGGAGATTGAAAGCTCTATTATTGGGCAAGCTGAGTTGTCATGTGAGTTTGGATTTTCTAAAGTTAGAGCATGTGTTCTGCTTAAATTGTTTTCACCTCACAATAGGGTTGTGTGAGACCCATTGGGGGTCCCACCTCAAGATAATTCATTTTATTTTTCATTAAGAGGTGGGCTTGACCGTTGTTGTATGGTAAAAATGTGTGAGGGGAGCACAAACCTTCACCTTGACGTGTAGAAGATCCAAACTGTTTGTATTTTTGTTTTTTTTAATTAGGTTTCACACCATTCTCTTTCCCATTTCTGGTTGATGAAACCCTTCCACCATGAGTTCTATTTGTTGCTTCTGTAAATTTGATGGAATAGAGAATTTTTCTTTTCTTTTTTTCATTTGTAGGATGGATATATCTATGTGTGGTTGTGTCAAATAGCAATGCATACATATTCAATGAATATGAATTACAAGATACTTCCTCTGTCCATCCATAATTTGAAGAAATACAAAAATGTGTGTAAAGGATAACGAACAGAGTTCCATTCAATCTTTATTTTCGTAGACATATTAGCAGGATCCCATTGAAACTCATCAAAGATTCACAATACTAACATGTAATTCATTTTTTTTTTGTAACCCCTGGTTACTTTTCTTGTATTAATCATACTCAAACTCTTGTAACACAAACAACGTAAAAAAATCTACTAACTCACATAAAACTCAAGGTCAATACAATCTTTTCTATTTCCATGTGTAAAGCAAAATCAACATGAAACCTTGCTGGTCGAAATATTGGAAAGATAGGTAATGGAATTGTAGGAGGAATTGCCTGCAATGTTTTGTAGAGAGTCACTCTCTCTATCAATAGTCACTCTTGATAGTCAGGTTCACGTGAGTATACTAATTTAACACGGCTAACTTGTAATTTCCAGCCCCTGTGAATTTTCCCTCTAGGATCACGTAAATTTCTCTTCTTCTTGGTGTCCTATGTAGTTGTGTTAGTTTTATTTTTTTTGCCGGGGGGGGGGGGTGTGGTTTAGTTTTGATTGTCTTCAATTAAGAAGGGCAATAGGAGAGGGGCAGGGCAAGGATTGACAGCTTCACTTGAAAATTATTGGGTTAAAGGTTTATAAAATAACTGTCATTTTGGACTATGAATGGAAGCATTTGGCATGATGTTCGCCCTTATGCGGTGACACTTGTCTATTTATGAAATAAGAAAAGCGATTCACCATTTGGAATACATTTGTGTGCTAGGAATGTTGTATTATTTTTAATATAATAAAATAATAAATATTTCATTTTATTGGATATATAAGTGCAAAAAACATTCCTTAAAACCTCCATTTATTTTAGGAAAGTGCTTTTTATATAGTCCCACATTGGAAACCGAGATGTCGGAATCAAAGTTAATTAATAGGTACTGCCTCTTAACTTTGATTTATAATAATAAGACACACGAATGCGTATGCAGCGTATGAGCGAGGACGGTGTATGTGCGGTGTGGGCTGTTTAGGCGCTTTTGGGGCATGCACTTAGATACAAAAATTCCAAGGTTTTCTCTGTTCTAGAGTTGGGCTTCTTTGTATCTTGGGAGACGGTTCACCAGTACCTCATAGCACCTTTTAAGTGAGGGCGAATTACGTCTTTAGGAAAGCGACTATAGTAACGCGCCTAGAAGTTCCCGCATTCACATTGTGATCTCGTGCTCTTGATAAATTTTTATGAGGAATACAATGTGTAATCTATATGGATTAGAAGATTGTACAGCATATAACCATTTACCTGCTTCACAAAAAGAAAATAGAAAACCATTCACTTGTCTTGAGGGCAAATTTTTTGTTCAATTCATCGAAAAGAAAAGAAAAAAAAGCATATTAGAGGATGAAAGAAATTACAACCAAAATAAATTAGAAACCAACCAACCCCATCTAGGAGGCTAGGACAGGATATAATACAATTATAAAGCTAGTTGAGCTAGCATCAATTTTGAAAATCTTAACCAGGAGTGAGGTTGGTCGATCGGTTCTTATTAAAGATATTGAAACAATAACAAGCATATGCATAAAATATGGATGCCAACGTATTTAAATATCCTAGGATTACTGATCATTTCTTTTATTTTGCACTAATAACAACGGCAACTATATACGTAACATATCTATATAAATAGTAGGATTGGTTTGGCTTGTCATTACATTGGGGTGGTGGTCCTGGGTTGAATGCTTGTATGTTTGCTTTGTCAATAGATGAGGTGAAAATTGGAGGAGGTTTTGTTCGTCCACTTTGTCGAGAGAAATTTTATGATGAGATGTTCGGATGGTGTGTGCGAGAAAATATATTGGGGGAGCCATGATAGGATATTCTGAATTTAATATGGTTATTTTGTTCCAAACATCGTAATCCTTAACCTGATTTTCTTGCCCCAGAGAGCTTGCAAGTTTCACTTGTGTAGAGTTAAGTTTAGTTGGGGGGGGGGGGAATTCCACCTTTTTATGATGTAAACTCTCCTGTTATTTCTTGTCGATCTATTGATCCGGGTTTTTTCATTAAATTCAACTTTCAACTTATTGAAAGAAGAAAAAAATAATAATAAAACTCATATGGTCGGGGCAATGCATTTCGAGGTTAGATGAGGGTGTAATTTTCTTTGACATACAGTGGAGGCCAGGGGCAAGCCTTTTAAAAAGTTGACTCATTAACAAATTGTCTTACGTATGTAAGATTGAGTATAAATCATACTTAAGGTCTAGAGCAATCATTTAATTAATCTCTAATACGATCTGTTGTCGCCCACAACCGGCCCAAAAAGCGTAGGGAAAGGATATTTGGGGAAGCATAAGTGATTAAAGGGGTGGTAACTCATATCATAGGAAGAAATTTTGCACAGAGTTCTATTACTATTAATGGTTGACTCCAACATTTTCTATAGGCAGAGCCGCACTGGCATTGCAAGTGATCCAATCTTACGTGACTTTGTTGGAAAAAAAATTTTTCGGTTTTATCTGCTCAAATGCAAAAGATACCATGAGCTCTATTAGTTAATAGGATGTAAGTCAAATCAATGTTAACGTGTTGGTGTAGTCCATGTAAGTTGGACATAAGAGGGTCCTTAACTTTTTGGGTGGAAAGAGTGGAGTTTGGATCACCTCCCCCATTCGGGGAGCACATAATGCTTCCGTAACACTTCTTTACTACATAATAGGTGAGGGTTTCATGTCGGAGTATTTAATAAATAATTCACAGTTGGGACCCAGTGAATTCCACGTGGGCCCCATCCCTATTTTATAGTGTGAAAATGTCAAGAAACAGGATAAGAAAATGATCTATATTCCAAAAGTGAGAGGAGGTCAGAAAAGAAGAAAAGATTGGGGGGGGGGGAGGGGAAGGTATTTGAGTACTCAACTGTTCACCAGGATTGTATTTAGCACGTTTTATAGAGCATTGACGAAAATATCAAATGCTTGGGTTTTAGCATATCATTGAGAGCGGATGGAATTGACTTTCATTAATGGTATAGTTTAGTGGTGTTTCCGGCTCTCGGTTGCAATAAGGACGAGAATTTGCAGATGAAAAAACAGGCTCGTGAGTGCACATCAACTAGAAGAACTCGTGCCAACCAGGTTCATAATCTGTTTGAAGAGGGTCTACTTTTCCACACTGTTCATCCCTTACATTCTTTTGTTCTAGGACTGATGGGAATCTTAGAACTAATAACCATTTGGACCTTTGTATAGTTTTGATTTGTTGCACTCCAACAGTGAAATTTGTCATTAGGACATTGTAGCACATTTTAAACATTTCTTTGAGACCACAACCTTCTCTTCCCAAATCAATCAAACTTTGAATGCTCTTACCCCCATAGGTTACATTCCCTCTTCAGTGAATGAGTTCAGACCCATAAGCCTTTGTAAAGTCAGTTACAAGATCATTACTAAGTTTATGGATAGTAGAGTCAAATAGATTCTCCCCAACCTCATTTCTTTCAATCAAAATGGATTCATCAAGGGTCGTCACATTGAAGACAATATCTTGATTGGACATGTAGTTATGCATGGAATCAATCAATAGAGAAAGCGAAAAAGAGGGATTATGGCCATCAAATTAGATATGAGCAATGCTTATGACATAATGGAATGGGTCTCTGTAGAGAGGATGCTTAATGTATATGGATTTCCTCTAGTGTGGATTAAATGGATCATGTGTTTTATAACCACACCTCAATTCTCTATTCTCATTAATGGAAGCCTACTTGTTTTTTCAAGCCATCCATAGGTCTAAGGCAAGGAGATCCTCTGTCATCTTACTTATTTGTGCTATGTGCTAAGCTGCTATCTAGCCACATTAAGAGAGCAAGAATCAATAAGAAAAGTTAAAGGAATCAAACTATGTAGGGGAGGGGAAATTATCTTGCATTTTGCTTTTGCCGATGACTTAATTCTCTTTGGTCAAGCATTTTTAGAAGAAGCTTATCACTTTCAACAAATTATCCAAAAGTATTGTTAGTACTCAGGACAATTGTTGAACACTCAAAAAACAAGAGCCCACGACTACAAGAGTACTCCTAATAAGATTAGAAGACTTCTAACGATATCCCATATTATATATATATATAAGCAAAATCAACCTGCCATGGTCTAATCCAAGGAGTGAACCTTAAGTTGCAAGGTTGGAAAACAAGGCTTTTAAGCTCCGTTGGGAAAACAATACGTATACAATCAGTCACTGAAGCAATGCACACTCACTTCGTGTCTTGCTTTCTCCTTCCACAGAAGACTCTCAATGAAATAGAAGCAGCTAACAGGAACTTTTTTTGGTCTAATGAGGAAAAGTTTCACATACACACGGTCGAGACGGAACACAATTTGTAAACCAAAGAGACAAGGTGGCTTAAATATAGACTACATGGAATCTTGGAACATGGCCTTATTGGCAAAGATAGCTTGGGAACTGACTATAGGGGAAAACTCAATGTGGTATAGACCTATGAAGGAGAAATACTTTAAGGATTCTAGCTTCCTTCATGCTAATGCTCCCTCCATGCAAATGCTTCCTGGGGATGGAAATCAGTTATTAAAGCAAAGAAATATATGATGGATGGCATTCTTATGATGGTAGGCAATGGTGATTTGATGAATCCATGGTTTGATAAATGGATACTATGTATTTCAGCTCTTCAAACCCCTCTACCCCTTAAAGATGAGGCTCCTACAAAATTTTCTTTTGGAATGAAAATAGAGTTCAAACACGGTGACCAAATGACCTTGCTGAGAAAATTCTTAGCATACCATTGCCTTTATCCAATGCACAGGGTAAAATTGTAAGGGATCAAACTTCTTCAGGTATCTTCTCTGCTGCTTCAGCATATAGATTGTTTTCACAAAATCATAATCAAAATGCCTAGTATCCATGGCTTTCACGCTGGCATCTTCCACTTCCTCATAAAATCCTTCACTTTATTCAGAAGCTTCTACATGGTAAACTTCCCACACTTGTGTTATTATCTAAAAGAGGTTGCAAAATAAATGAACTTTGTCTCCTCTGTTGGAAGGAAAAAGCATCAACAAATCAAAATTTTCTTCAGTGCAGTTTTGCAAAACAGGTTTGAGCTAATTTTAACATTTGATGGTGGGCACATTCATCTGATAGTCTTGAACAAATTACAGCTAGGGTTAAATCTGCAAGAAAAAATAAAATGAGATGAAAGCTCTCATTCTACATCTGTCTGCTTTGTGGCTGACTTGGTGGGTTGTCAATATTGCAAGTCACCAAAGACCTCATAAGAATCCCCAATAAGATTTGGAGACTTGCTCAATCCTTAATTGCTGAATAGACGGTATCATCTCATTACATCAACTCAAAGAAAAACTATATGGATATCAGATGGACAACCCCACCTTCATCTTTTGTCAAAATTAATGTAGAAGGGGCTTCAATAAACAAAGGAAATAACACATACCAAGCAAGTTTTGGAGGAGTGGCTCGAAATCATTTGGGACAAACTCTATTTTGCTTCTATTTCAAAGTAGGAAATGCTCCAACAATTCAAACGGAAGCAACAACTATTAAGGAAAAGAATCCAACTAGCCATGACTCATAACATTAAGAAGGTGATCATTAAGAGCGATAATGAAGCGATTGTTCATATGATGAACAACATAGATAGAGCACCCCCATGGAAGATCATGCATGATCTTCAAGTCATCTTCAACCTAACATCAGCTTTTGAGTCTCTTATTGTTCAACACTCCCTTAAAGAAGGGAATTCAGTTGGGGATTAGCTTGCATCTCATGCTGCACTTAATCAAGTTTGTTTGTTTTCTTTTTTCCCTCCCCCTTTTATCATTTGGTCCTTACATTTTTATGCCACTGTCTCTCTGTCCCCTAGAGGTTTTTCTTTTAAATAAATTCTCTTTACCCAAAAAAAAAAAAAAAAAAAAAAAAAAATCTCTCACTCCAATTGTTGGACATTCCATTTGTTCACACCAAGTGATTCCCTTGTGAAAGAAAGTCAAGAAATGTGAGAAGGCTTTTAGTTTTACCGGGGGGGGGGGGGATGAAAAATAGATCTTCTACATTCGGGCAGGTGCCACTTGATTTCTTGCCCATGGTACCAAGCAACCACTAGTAGGCCACATGCTGGTCTTCTAGCGGGAAGGGTGGATGGATGCACGCTCTTCCCGAGATGCGGAGGATTTGCATTATAGAGAGGCATCACTCTTGAAACAATCAGGTTTAAGCATGCTTCCTCCACTTGGATCTTCTTGATCTTTGTTCTCAAAATGATAGTAGTCTTTCTAGCCCTACATTTCTATGAACTGCCTTTTACTAAGTTGACGTGACTATAGTAATTTAACGTTGTTAAGCTGTAATTTCCAACCTCTCGAGGTTCTCCTCCTAGTGTCATCTAAATTTTCCCAAAAATTGTCCTGCTAGACTTTGCTTGTGCAGAAGCATTAGGCATCGGGTTAACCCTTTAAAAACAATTTCCAGAGTGTTTCATTTAGTATTTGGATCCCGTCCTTGGAGAAATCTCCCAATAAGTGACCAATGAGTGATAGGATTCAGTCATCTGGATATTTTAATCTAAGGGCTAGGATAAATCAAAATGAGTCTTTGGATTATAATATTTATACGTAGCTAAATCCTATCACTCATTGAGTACTCATTGGAATATTTCTCTAAGGAGAGGAGTCAAATCCTTTCCTTTTGCCTGAATCAATCTACGATTGGTTATTGGTCGATGTAGTGAACACTTAATTGTTCATTTAATTTATATAGAAAAGAAACATCAATTAGTTTTGGGATATATTTGCGTGTATTAATTTGTGTACGAGGAATTCAATATGCATGTAATCTGTATGAGTTAGAAGATTTTACAACGTATAACCATGATCTATCTGTCTTGAAACTCAAAAGCCCACCAACCCCACCGAGGACAATGAAAACAAGACCATTATTTATTCAATACGTTTGAAAATATTAGGTAGGTGCGACTTAGGTACATCAATTCATATTAAACTATTGATCCCATTTTACGAACATCTCGTTGTTTGCAATCGCGTTTACGTTCGCAGAGATATAAGGCATCCGATTTAGCGAAGAAATAAAAATTGTCGATATGACCTATGGGCTGCATATTGCTCAAATAGACAATGCACTTGTTGAAATACTTTCTTATCCCATTCTGGGTAAATTCAAAGTCGCACCAAAACTCTGTCTTGTCATCAATGCTTGTCTCCGAAGTGAAAGACCCACTCCCCACCCATAAATAGTGTTTGGTGCCCAAGATCATCGTCTTTAGAGTAGCAATGGAGATGTAGGTCCGTTATGATGAGGTCGTTGTGGAAATATATGTTGGTCGGACCATGACCTGTGGATGGCCCTATACACAAGCCCAATGTGATGAGTAGAAGGAGAATCAGAGGAACTTGGGTGATGGCCTTCTTGGATTTTTCTTCCCCATCATCATCATTGTTATTGAATTGAAAATGGTGCATAGAAATCTTTGATCATCTGAGCTTCTTATATACCATTACCTATTTCGCTGTTGTGACAACCATAACTGTATCTCCTAATAGTGGGATTAATAGGCTGTTGATACACTGGGGTGGAGATTGAAAGCTCTATTATTGGGCAAGCTGAGTTGTCATGTGAGTTTGGATTTTCTAAAGTTAGAGCATGTGTTCCGCTTAAATTGTTTTCACCTCACAATAGGGTTGAGTGAGACCCATTGGGGGTCCCACCTCAAGATAATTCATTTTATTTTTCATTAAGAGGTGGGCTTGACCGTTGTTGTATGGTAAAAATGTGTGAGGGGAGCACAAACCTTCACCTTGACTTGTAGAAGATCCAAACTGTTTGTATTTTTGTTTTTCTTAATTAGGTTTCACACCATTCTCTTTCCCATTTCTGGTTGATGAAACCCTTCCACCATGAGTTCTATTTGTTGCTTCTGTAAATTTGATGGAATAGAGAATTTTTCTTTTCTTTTTTTCATTTGTAGGATGGATATATCTATGTGTGGTTGTGTCAAATAGCAATGCATACATATTCAATGAATATGAATTACAAGATACTTCCTCTGTCCATCCATAATTTGAAGAAATACAAAAATGTGTGTAAAGGATAACGAACAGAGTTCCATTCAATCTTTATTTTCGTAGACATATTAGCAGGATCCCATTGAAACTCATCAAAGATTCACAATACTAACATGTAATTCATTTTTTTTTTTGTAACCCTGGTTACTTTTCTTGTATTAATCATACTCAAACTCTTGTAACACAAACAACGTAAAAAAATCTACTAACTCACATAAAACTCAAGGTCAATACAATCTTTTCTATTTCCATGTGTAAAGCAAAATCAACATGAAACCTTGCTGGTCGAAATATTGGAAAGATAGGTAATGGAATTGTAGGAGGAATTGCCTGCAATGTTTTGTAGAGAGTCACTCTCGCTATCAATAGTCACTCTTGATAGTCAGGTTCACGTGAGTATACTAATTTAAAACGGCTAACTTGTAATTTCCAGCCCCTGTGAATTTTCCCTCTAGGATCACGTAAATTTCTCTTCTTCTTGGTGTCCTATGTAGTTGTGTTAGTTTTTTTTTTTTTTTGGCGGGGGGGGGGGGGGGGAGTGTGGTTTAGTTTTGATTGTCTTCAATTAAGAAGGGCAATAGGAGAGGGGCGGGGGCAAGGATTGACAACTTCACTTGAAAATTATTGGGTTAAAGGTTTATAAAATAACTGTCATTTTGGACTATGAATGGAAGCATTTGGCATGATGTTCGCCCTTATGCGGTGACACTTGTCTATTTCTGAAATAAGAAAAGCGATTCACCATTTGGAATACATTTGTGTGCTAGGAATGTTGTATTATTTTTAATATAATAAAATAATAAATATTTCATTTTATTGGATATATAAGTGCAAAAAACTTTCCACCATTTATTTTAGGAAAGTGCTTTTTATATAGTCCCACATTGGAAACCGAGATGTCGGAATCAAAGTTAATTAATAGGTACTGCCTCTTAACTTTGATTTATAATAATAAGACACACGAATGCGTATGCAGCGTATGAGCGAGGACGGTGTATGTGCGGTGTGGGCTGTTTAGGAGCTTTTGGGGCATGCACTTAGATACAAAAATTCCAAGGTTTTCTATGTTGTAGAGTTTTGTCTGTGCATTGCAAAACTTGGGAGAAACAAGTTTGATTTGGGCTTCTTTGTATCTTGGGAGACGGTTCACCAGTACCTCATAGCACCTTTTAAGTGAGGGCGAATTACGTCTTTAGGAAAGCGACTATAGTAACGCGCCTAGAAGTTCCCGCATTCACATTGTGATCTCGTGCCCTTGATAAATTTTTATGAGGAATACAATGTGTAATCTATATGGATTAGAAGATTGTACAGCATATAACCATTTACCTGCTTCACAAAAAGAAAATAGAAAACCATTCACTTGTCTTGAGGGCAAATTTTTTGTTCAATTCATCGAAAAGAAAAGAAAAAAAAGCATATTAGAGGATGAAAGAAATTACAACCAAAATAAATTAGAAACCAACCAACCCCATCTAGGAGGCTAGGACAGGATATAATACAATTATAAAGCTAGTTGTAGCTAGCATCAATTTTGAAAATCTTAACCAGGAGTGAGGTTGGTCGATCGGTTCTTATTAAAGCTATTGAAACAATAACAAGCATATGCATAAAATATGGATGCCAACGTATTTAAATATCCTAGGATTACTGATCATTTCTTTCATTTTGCACTAATAACAACGGCAAATATATACGTAACATATCTATATAAATAGTAGGATTGGTTTGGCTTGTCATTACATTAGGGTGGTGGTCTGGGTTGAATGCTTGTATGTTTGCTTTGTCAATAGATGAGGTGAAAATTGGAGGAGGTTTTGTTCGTCCACTGTCAGAGAAATTTTATGATGAGATGTTCGGATGGTGTGTGCAGAAAATATATTGGGGGAGCCATGATAGGATATTCTGAATTTAATATGGTTATTTTGTTCCAAACATCGTAATCCTTAACCTGATTTTCTTGCCCCAGGAACTCGCAAGTTTCACTTGTGTAGAGTTAAGTTTAGTTGGGGGGGGGGGGAATTCCACCTTTTTATGATGTAAACTCTCCTGTTATTTCTTGTCAGATCTATTGATCCGGGTTTTTTCATTAAATTCAACTTTCAACTTATTGAAAGAAGAAAAAAATAATAATAAAACTCATATGGTCGGGGCAATGCATTTCTGAGGTTAGATGAGGGTGTAATTTTCTTTGACATATAGTGGAGGCCAGGGGCAAGCCTTTTTAAAAAGTTTACTCATTAACAAATTGTCTTACGTATGTAAGATTGATTATAAATCATACTTAGGTCTAGAGCAATCATTTAATTAATCTCTAATACGATCTGTTGTCGCCCACAACTGGCGCAAAAAGCGTAGGGAAAGGATATTTGGGGAAGCATAAGTGATTAAAGGGGTGGTAACTCATATCATAGGAAGAAATTTTGCACAGAGTTCTATTACTATTAATGGTTGACTCCAACATTTTCTATAGGCAAGGCCGCACTGGCATTGCAAGTGATCCAATCTTACGTGACTTTGTTGGAAAAAAAATTTTTCGGTTTTATCTGCTCAAATGCAAAAGATACCATGAGCCCTATTAGTTAATAGGATGTAAGTCAAAATCACTGCCATGGTCTAAGCCAAGGAGTGAACCTTAAGTTGCAAGGTTGGAAAACAAGGCTTTTAAGCTCCGTTGGGAAAACAATACGTATACAATCAGTCACTAAAGCAATGCACACTCACTTCGTGTCTTGCTTTCTCCTTCCACAGAAGACTCTCAATGAAATAGAAGCAGCTAACAGGAACTTTTTTTGGTCTAATGAGGAAAAGTTTCACATACACACGGTCAGACGGAACTCAATTTGTAAACCAAAGAGACAAGGTGGTTTAAATATAGACTACATGGAATCTTGGAACATGGCCTTATTGGCAAAGATAGCTTGGGAACTGACTATAGGGGAAAACTCAATGTAGTGAACACTTAATTGTTCATTTAATTTATATAGAAAAGAAACATCAATTAGTTTTGGGATATATTTGCGTGTATTAATTTGTGTACGAGGAATTCAATATGCATGTAATCTGTATGAGTTAGAAGATTTTACAACGTATAACCATGATCTATCTGTCTTGAAACTCAAAAGCCCACCAACCCCACCGAGGACAATGAAAACAAGACCATTATTTATTCAATACGTTTGAAAATATTAGGTAGGTGCGACTTAGGTACATCAATTCATATTAAACTATTGATCCCATTTTACTAACATCTGTTGTTTGCAATCGCGTTTACCTTCGCAGAGATATAAGGCATCCGATTTAGCGAAGAAATAAAAATTGTCGATATGACCTATGGGCTGCATATTGCTCAAATAGACAATGCACTTGTTGAAATACTTTCTTATCCCATTCCGGGTAAATTCAAAGTCGCACCGAACTCAACCTCGTTGTCATCAATGCTGTCTCGAAGTGAAAGACCCACTCCCCACCCATAAATAGTGTTTGGTGCCCAAGATCATCGTCTTTAGAGTAGCAATGGAGGTGTAGGTCCGTTATGATGAGGTCGTTGTGGAAATATATGTTGGTCGGACCATGACCTGTGGATGGCCCTATACACAAGCCCAATGTGATGAGTAGAAGGAGAATCAGAGGAACTTGGGTGATGGCCTTCTTGGATTTTTTCTTCCCCATCATCATCATTGTTATTGAATTGAAAATGGTGAATAGAAATCTTTGATCATCCGAGCTTCTTATATACCATTACCTATTTCGCTGTTGTGACAACCATAATCGTATCTCCTAATAGTGGGATTAATAGGCTGTTGATACACCGGGGTGGAGATTGAAAGCTCTATTATTGGGCAAGCTGAGTTGTCATGTGAGTTTGGATTTTCTAAAGTTAGAGCATGTGTTCTCGCTTAAATTGTTTTCACCTCACAATAGGGTTGAGTGAGACCCATTGGGGGTCCCACCTCAAGATAATTCATTTTATTTTTCATTAAGAGGTGGGCTTGACCGTTGTTGTATGGTAAAAATGTGTGAGGGGAGCACAAACCTTCACCTTGACGTGTAGAAGATCCAAACTGTTTGTATTTTTGTTTTTCTTAATTAGGTTTCACACCATTCTCTTTCCCATTTCTGGTTGATGAAACCCTTCCACCATGAGTTCTATTTGTTGCTTCTGTAAATTTGATGGAATAGAGAATTTTTCTTTTCTTTTTTTCATTTGTAGGATGGATATATCTATGTGTGGTTGTGTCAAATAGCAATGCATACATATTCAATGAATATGAATTACAAGATACTTCCTCTGTCCATCCATAATTTGAAGAAATACAAAAATGTGTGTAAAGGATAACGAATGAGTTCCATTCAATCTTTATTTTCGTAGACATATTAGCAGGATCCCATTGAAACTCATCAAAGATTCACAATACTAACATGTAATTCATTTTTTTTTTTGTAACCCTGGTTACTTTTCTTGTATTAATCATACTCAAACTCTTGTAACACAAACAACGTAAAAAAATCTACTAACTCACATAAAACTCAAGGTCAATACAATCTTTTCTATTTCCATGTGTAAAGCAAAATCAACATGAAACCTTGCTGGTCGAAATATTGGAAAGATAGGTAATGGAATTGTAGGAGGAATTGCCTCTTAATGTTTTGTAGAGAGTCACTCTCTCTATCAATAGTCACTCTTGATAGTCAGGTTCACGTGAGTATACTAATTTAAAACGGCTAACTTGTAATTTCCAGCCCCTGTGAATTTTCCCTCTAGGATCACGTAAATTTCTCTTCTTCTTGGTGTCCTATGTAGTTGTGTTAGTTTTTTTTTTTTTTTTTGGGGGGGGGGGGAGTGTGGTTTAGTTTTGATTGTCTTCAATTAAGAAGGGCAATAGGAGAGGGGGAGGGCAAGGATTGACAGCTTCACTTGAAAATTATTGGGTTAAAGGTTTATAAAATAACTGTCATTTTGGACTATGAATGGAAGCATTTGGCATGATGTTCGCCCTTATGCGGTGACACTTGTCTATTTCTGAAATAAGAAAAGCGATTCACCATTTGGAATACATTTGTGTGCTAGGAATGTTGTATTATTTTTAATATAATAAAATAATAAATATTTCATTTTATTGGATATATAAGTGCAAAAAACTTTCCACCATTTATTTTAGGAAAGTGCTTTTTATATAGTCCCACATTGGAAACCGAGATGTCGGAATCAAAGTTAATTAATAGGTACTGCCTCTTAACTTTGATTTATAATAATAAGACACACGAATGCGTATGCAGCGTATGAGCGAGGACGGTGTATGTGCGGTGTGGGCTGTTTAGGCGCTTTTGGGGCATGCACTTAGATACAAAAATTCCAAGGTTTTCTCTGTTCTAGAGTTTTGTGTGTGCATTGCAAAACTTGGGAGAAACAAGTTTGAGTTGGGCTTCTTTGTATCTTGGGAGACGGTTCACCAGTACCTCATAGCACCTTTTAAGTGAGGGCGAATTACGTCTTTAGGAAAGCGACTATAGTAACGCGCCTAGAAGTTCCCGCATTCACATTGTGATCTCGTGCCCTTGATAAATTTTTATGAGGAATACAATGTGTAATCTATATGGATTAGAAGATTGTACAGCATATAACCATTTACCTGCTTCACAAAAAGAAAATAGAAAACCATTCACTTGTCTTGAGGGCAAATTTTTTGTTCAATTCATCGAAAAGAAAAGAAAAAAAAGCATATTAGAGGATGAAAGAAATTACAACCAAAATAAATTAGAAACCAACCAACCCCATCTAGGAGGCTAGGACAGGATATAATACAATTATAAAGCTAGTTGTAGCTAGCATCAATTTTGAAAATCTTAACCAGGAGTGAGGTTGGTCGATCGGTTCTTATTAAAGCTATTGAAACAATAACAAGCATATGCATAAAATATGGATGCCAACGTATTTAAATATCCTAGGATTACTGATCATTTCTTTCATTTTGCACTAATAACAACGGCAACTATATACGTAACATATCTATATAAATAGTAGGATTGGTTTGGCTTGTCATTACATTGGGGTGGTGGTCGGGGTTGAATGCTTGTATGTTTGCTTTGTCAATAGATGAGGTGAAAATTGGAGGAGGTTTTGTTCGTCCACTGTCAGAGAAATTTTATGATGAGATGTTCGGATGGTGTGTGCAGAAAATATATTGGGGGAGCCATGATAGGATATTCTGAATTTAATATGGTTATTTTGTTCCAAACATCGTAATCCTTAACCTGATTTTCTTGCCCCAGGAACTCGCAAGTTTCACTTGTGTAGAGTTAAGTTTAGTTGGGGGGGGGGGGGAATTCCACCTTTTTATGATGTAAACTCTCCTGTTATTTCTTGTCAGATCTATTGATCCGGGTTTTTTCATTAAATTCAACTTTCAACTTATTGAAAGAAGAAAAAAATAATAATAAAACTCATATGGTCGGGGCAATGCATTTCTGAGGTTAGATGAGGGTGTAATTTTCTTTGACATATAGTGGAGGCCAGGGGCAAGCCTTTTTAAAAAGTTTACTCATTAACAAATTGTCTTACGTATGTAAGATTGATTATAAATCATACTTAGGTCTAGAGCAATCATTTAATTAATCTCTAATACGATCTGTTGTCGCCCACAACTGGCCCAAAAAGCGTAGGGAAAGGATATTTGGGGAAGCATAAGTGATTAAAGGGGTGGTAACTCATATCATAGGAAGAAATTTTGCACAGAGTTCTATTACTATTAATGGTTGACTCCAACATTTTCTATAGGCAGAGCCGCACTGGCATTGCAAGTGATCCAATCTTACGTGACTTTGTTGGAAAAAAAAATTTTCGGTTTTATCTGCTCAAATGCAAAAGATACCATGAGCTCTATTAGTTAATAGGATGTAAGTCAAATCAATGTTAACGTGTTGGTGTAGTCCATGTAAGTTGGACATAAGAGGGTCCTTAACTTTTTGGGTGGAAAGAGTGGAGTTTGGATCACCTCCCCCATTCGGGGAGCACATAATGCTTCCGTAACACTTCTTTACTACATAATAGGTGAGGGTTTCATGTCGGAGTATTTAATAAATAATTCACGCTTGGGACCCAAGTGAATTCCACGTGGGCCCCATCCCTATTTTATAGTGTGAAAATGTCAAGAAACAGGATAAGAAAATGATCTATATTCCAAAAGTGAGAGGAGGTCAGAAAAGAAGAAAAGATTTGGGGGGGGGGGGGGGGGGGAAGGTATTTGAGTACTCAACTGTTCACCAGGATTGTATTTAGCACGTTTTATAGAGCATTGACGAAAATATCAAATGCTTGGGTTTTAGCATATCATTGAGAGCGGATGGAATTGACTTTCATTAATGGTATAGTTTAGTGGTGTTTCCTGGCTCTCGGTTGCAATAAGGACGAGAAATTTGCAGATGAAAAAAACAGGCTCGTGAGTGCACATCAACTAGAAGAACTCGTGCCAACGAGGTTCATAATCTGTTTGAAGAGGGTCTACTTTTCCACACTGTTCATCCCTTACATTCTTTTGTTCTAGGACTGATGGGAATCTTAGAACTAATAACCATTTGGACCTTTGTATAGTTTTGATTTGTTGCACTCCAACAAAGGGATTTGCCGCATTGGGATATGATAAATAAGAAAATGAAATTTGTCATTAGGACATTGTAGCACATTTTAAACATTTCTTTGAGACCACAACCTTCTCTTCCCAAATCAATCAAACTTTGAATGCTCTTACCCCCATAGGTTACATTCCCTCTTCAGGAATGAGTTCAGACCCATAAGCCTTTGTAAAGTCGGTTACAAGATCATTACTAAGTTTATGGATAGTAGAGTCAAATAGATTCTCCCCAACCTCATTTCTTTCAATCAAAATGGATTCATCAAGGGTCATCACATTGAAGACAATATCTTGATTGGACATGTAGTTATGCATGGAATCAATCAATAGAGAAAGCGAAAAAGAGGGATTATGGCCATCAAATTAGATATGAGCAATGCTTATGACATAATGGAATGGGTCTCTCAGAGAGAGGATGCTTAATGTATATGGATTTCCTCTAGTGTGGATTAAATGGATCATGTGTTTTATAACCACACCTCAATTCTCTATTCTCATTAATGGAAGCCTACTTGTTTTTTCAAGCCATCCATAGGTCTAAGGCAAGGAGATCCTCTCGTCATCTTACTTATTTGTGCTATGTGCTAAGTTGCTATCTAGCCACATTAAGAGAGCAAGAATCAATAAGAAAAGTTAAAGGAATCAAACTATGTAGGGGAGGGGAAATTATCTTGCATTTTGCTTTTGCCGATGACTTAATTCTCTTTGGTCAAGCATTTTTAGAAGAAGCTTATCACTTTCAACAAATTATCCAAAAGTATTGTTAGTACTCAGGACAATTGTTGAACACTCAAAAAACAAGAGCCCACGACTACAAGAGTACTCCTAATAAGATTAGAAGACTTCTAATATATATATATATATATATATTAAAAGCAAAATCACTGCCATGGTCTAAGCCAAGGAGTGAACCTTAAGTTGCAAGGTTGGAAAACAAGGCTTTTAAGCTCCGTTGGGAAAACAATACGTATACAATCAGTCATCGAAGCAATGCACACTCACTTCGTGTCTTGCTTTCTCCTTCCACGTAAGACTCTCAATGAAATAGAAGCAGCTAACAGGAACTTTTTTTGGTCTAATGAGGAAAAGTTTCACATACACACGGTCAGACGGAACTCAATTTGTAAACCAAAGAGACAAGGTGGTTTAAATATAGACTACATGGAATCTTGGAACATGGCCTTATTGGCAAAGATAGCTTGGGAACTGACTATAGGGGAAAACTCAATGTAGTGAACACTTAATTGTTCATTTAATTTATATAGAAAAGAAACATCAATTAGTTTTGGGATATATTTGCGTGTATTAATTTGTGTACGAGGAATTCAATATGCATGTAATCTGTATGAGTTAGAAGATTTTACAACGTATAACCATGATCTATCTGTCTTGAAACTCAAAAGCCCACCAACCCCACCGAGGACAATGAAAACAAGACCATTATTTATTCAATACGTTTGAAAATATTAGGTAGGTGCGACTTAGGTACATCAATTCATATTAAACTATTGATCCCATTTTACGAACATCTCGTTGTTTGCAATCGCGTTTACCTTCGCAGAGATATAAGGCATCCGATTTAGCGAAGAAATAAAAATTGTCGATATGACCTATGGGCTGCATATTGCTCAAATAGACAATGCACTTGTTGAAATACTTTCTTATCCCATTCCGGGTAAATTCAAAGTCGCACCGGAACTCTGTCCGTCATCAATGCTGTCTCTCAAGTGAAAGACCCACTCCCCACCCATAAATAGTGTTTGGTGCCCAAGATCATCGTCTTTAGAGTAGCAATGGAGGTGTAGGTCCGTTATGATGAGGTCGTTGTGGAAATATATGTTGGTCGGACCATGACCTGTGGATGGCCCTATACACAAGCCCAATGTGATGAGTAGAAGGAGAATCGAGGAACTTGGGTGATGGCCTTCTTGGATTTTTTTCTTCCCCATCATCATCATTGTTATTGAATTGAAAATGGTGAATAGAAATCTTTGATCATCGGAGCTTCTTATATACCATTACCTATTTCGCTGTTGTGACAACCATAATCGTATCTCCTAATAGTGGGATTAATAGGTCGTTGATACACCGGGGGTGGAGATTGAAAGCTCTATTATTGGGCAAGCTGAGTTGTCATGTGAGTTTGGATTTTCTAAAGTTAGAGCATGTGTTCTCGCTTAAATTGTTTTCACCTCACAATAGGGTTGAGTGAGACCCATTGGGGGTCCCACCTCAAGATAATTCATTTTATTTTTCATTAAGAGGTGGGCTTGACCGTTGTTGTATGGTAAAAATGTGTGAGGGGAGCACAAACCTTCACCTTGACGTGTAGAAGATCCAAACTGTTTGTATTTTTGTTTTTCTTAATTAGGTTTCACACCATTCTCTTTCCCATTTCTGGTTGATGAAACCCTTCCACCATGAGTTCTATTTGTTGCTTCTCAGAAATTTGATGGAATAGAGAATTTTTCTTTTCTTTTTTTCATTTGTAGGATGGATATATCTATTTGTGGTTGTGTCAAATAGCAATGCATACATATTCAATGAATATGAATTACAAGATATTTCCTCTGTCCATCCATAATTTGAAGAAATACAAAAATGTGTGTAAAGGATAACGAACAGAGTTCCATTCAATCTTTATTTTCGTAGACATATTAGCAGGATCCCATTGAAACTCATCAAAGATTCACAATACTAACATGTAATTCATTTTTTTTTTTTGTAACCCTTGTTACTTTTCTTGTATTAATCATACTCAAACTCTTATAACACAAACAACGTAAAAAAATCTACTAACTCACATAAAACTCAAGGTCAATACAATCTTTTCTATTTCCATGTGTAAAGCAAAATCAACATGAAACCTTGCTGGTCGAAATATTGGAAAGATAGGTAATGGAATTGTAGGAGGAATTGCCTGCAATGTTTTGTAGAGAGTCACTCTCGCTATCCATAGTCACTCTTGATAGTCAGGTTCACGTGAGTATACTAATTTAACACGGCTAACTTGTAATTTCCAGCCCCTGTGAATTTTCCCTCTAGGATGACGTAAATTTCTCTTCTTCTTGGTGCCCTATGTAGTTGTGTTAGTTTTTTTTTTTTTTTTTGGGGGGGGGGGGGGGGGAGTGTGGTTTAGTTTTGATTGTCTTCAATTAAGAAGGGCAATAGGAGAGGGGCAGGGCAAGGATTGACAGCTTCACTTGAAAATTATTGGGTTAAAGGTTTATAAAATAACTGTCATTTTGGACTATGAATGGAAGCATTTGGCATGATGTTCGCCCTTATGCGGTGACACTTGTCTATTTCTGAAATAAGAAAAGCGATTCACCATTTGGAATACATTTGTGTGCTAGGAATGTTGTATTATTTTTAATATAATAAAATAATAAATATTTCATTTTATTGGATATATAAGTGCAAAAAACTTTCCACCATTTATTTTAGGAAAGTGCTTTTTATATAGTCCCACATTGGAAACCGAGATGTCGGAATCAAAGTTAATTAATAGGTACTGCCTCTTAACTTTGATTTATAATAATAAGACACACGAATGCGAATGCAGCGTATGAGCGAGGACGGTGTATGTGCGGTGTGGGCTGTTTAGGCGCTTTTGGGGCATGCACTTAGATACAAAAATTCCAAGGTTTTCTCTGTTCTAGAGTTTTGTGTGTGCATTGCAAAACTTGGGAGAAACAAGTTTGAGTTGGGCTTCTTTGTATCTTGGGAGACGGTTCACCAGTACCTCATAGCACCTTTTAAGTGAGGGCGAATTACGTCTTTAGGAAAGCGACTATAGTAACGCGCCTAGAAGTTCCCGCATTCACATTGTGATCTCGTGCCCTTGATAAATTTTTATGAGGAATACAATGTGTAATCTATATGGATTAGAAGATTGTACAACGATATAACCATTTACCTGCTTCACAAAAAGAAAATAGAAAACCATTCACTTGTCTTGAGGGCAAATTTTTTGTTCAATTTATTGAAAAGAAAAGAAAAAAAAGCATACTAGAGGAAGAAAGAAATTACAACCAAAATAAATTAGAAACCAACCAACCCCATTTAGGAGGCTAGGACAGGATATAATACAATTATAAAGCTAGTTGTAGCTAGCATCAATTTTGAAAATCTTAACCAGGAGTGAGGTTGGTCGATCGGTTCTTATTAAAGCTATTGAAACAATAACAAGCATATGCATAAAATATGGATGCCAACGTATTTAAATATCCTAGGATTACTGATCATTTCTTTGCACTAATAACAACGGCAACTATATACGTAACATATCTATATAAATAGTAGGATTGGTTTGGCTTGTCATTACATTGGGTGGTGGTCGGGGTTGAATGCTTGTATGTTTGCTTTGACAATAGATGAGGTGAAAATTGGAGGAGGTTTTGTTCGTCCACTGTCAGAGAAATTTTATGATGAGATGTTCGGATGGTGTGTGCAGAAAATATATTGGGGGAGCCATGATAGGATATTCTGAATTTAATATGGTTATTTTGTTCCAAACATCGTAATCCTTAACCCGATTTTCTTGCCCCAGAACTCGCAAGTTTCACTTGTGTAGAGTTAAGTTTATTTGGGGGGGGGGGGATTCCACCTTTTTATGATGTAAACTCTCCTGTTATTTCTTGTCGATCTATTGATCCGGGTTTTTCATTAAATTCAACTATCAACTTATTGAAAGAAGAAAAAAATAATAATAAAACTCATATGGTCGGGGCAATGCATTTCTGAGGTTAGATGAGGGTGTAATTTTCTTTGACATATAGTGGAGGCCAGGGGCAAGCCTTTTTAAAAAGTTTACTCATTAACAAATTGTCTTACGTATGTAAGATTGATTATAAATCATACTTAGGTCTAGAGCAATCATTTAATTAATCTCTAATACGATCTGTTGTCACCCAGAACTGGCCCAAAAAGCGTAGGGTAAGGATATTTGGGGAAGCATAAGTGATTAAAGGGGTGGTAACTCATATCATAGGAAGGAATTTTGCACAGAGTTCTATTACTATTAATGGTTGACTGCAACATTTTCTATAGGCGGAGCAGTGTCACGCCATCCCCCAAGTGATCCGATCTGCCAGGAAGATCCGATCAATGATCATCCTCCCACATAAACAATAACATAATCATGAACAATCATAACAAGAGTGCGGAAGATAAATCATAGATCCAATAAAGAAAGAATGAATCATAAATGAATCAGAATAATAGATATAATCAGAGTATCAAACAGATAAGTAAAGCGAAGCAAAAATCCCACTTTACATCCAGCGGAAAAGTAGCTCTAAAGAATAAACTAGACAAGATCTAATTCCAGTAGCAAGTACATTGGGTAACTAAATTATTCTCCACTTTATAGACGACATCCTTGTAGGTATAGATCTCATAAATAGCACAAGGACGCTTCCACTCAATGGTCGGACTAAGCATCGGAGCGGATGGCATAACCACGGGGATCTTTGAGTAATTGTGGTAACCGCAATCACCTTCCTGGAGATATGTCTCTTCGCCTTGCGCTTCTTCATAGGGACCGTCATAGTACTCATGTAGTCTGCGGTAGTCTAACAACATTGTACAATAAAGGAATGAGTTTCAAAGAAACTCGGTAAGATGCTTAAAAATCCATAATAACATAAATGGCAGGATTCCGGAACAATTATAAATGCAATATGATATGAGACAAGCAATGAATGAATGAATCTAACTCTATATATGCTGGTCTCTATTGGCAGACATGCTTTAAGTCATAGCACCGTACTTCTTTAGGAAAGTCCACTCACATCCTCAACCATTTAAGATATCTTGGATTCTCTCACGGATCATTTCACCGGTCTTGAGCAGGTGATTAGGGTCCTTCATCCCTCAGACAAACCATGGCAGGGGGTTAAGTCAACACACTCTCTCACAACCATTTGGTATAAGTACAGCATGTCGTGGTAAAACCTAGCCAAATGCAAGTCTTCTACTTAGTTACATCAAGTCGATCCGGATACGTCCATTCCTCGTCCCCGACGATCCCTTCCCGTATCCTTCACACTAGAGTCGACGTATCCTATGGCACCGACCAACTCGGACTACGGACTCATCAACCCTATTGGTTATCCACATATGGTAAACGGGAAGCTCTCACGTCCTCTCACGGGTTGGTTACCGGTCTTAAGCGCCCGTGAGCCCAAGTCTAACCATATGCAACCCTACCAATAAATGGCCCCCACAATGTGATTCCTGTCCTCTCACGGGTTGGTTACCGGTCTTGAGCGCCCATGAATCCCCATTGCTACCACGGGTCGTTCGGTCTCAATACCCTCCGATTAGGGTCTCACATAACAGACATCCTAGCCAAACACTACTAGACAATCCTAGATATGTCATCCAACAGTTTAGGAAGGTGTCCAGAGGGCATCTCCGGAAACATCCCATAATATTCCCGTAGTAGTCCAAGAGAAGTGTCAAAAGGACACCTCTCCTTTCCAAACCATACTTAAGCATACACATGCATCAATTCATATCATCACATATATGGTAACTTCATATATGGAAAGAAATCAATAATTACAATCACCTTTATAACATTGGTAAGTAAATCATACATGAATCAATTTAATATGAATAAGTAATGCTAACGAAATCAAAGTTATGCAACAGGTATATCATTGTAAGAATCTAATTTAGGAATCATATCTATGATATTCAATATAGAAACTAGATTCATGCTATCTATGTAATTAAGGAAATAACCATCCTTACCTTTTATAACTCGCAAAGGAATCCTAAGAAATCAAGTAAGATCTCAGCAAACTTGAGAAGAAGGTCCTAAACAAGTATATACAACATATTAGGAAAGATCCCTAACGTAAAAGACATCAAAACATCCAACACGCTAACCAATTCAGCGTCTCATTGGTCGAGTGGATTGGTCGATCGTCCAATGACCAATCAATGAAGAGGGTCTAAAAAAACTTTTAAGATATGAAATCCGAATTTGGTGGTTCAAAAGGGTACTAATCAAGGGGTAGACTACATCAGTAGTATTCTAACATATAGGGGGCCTCCAAAACACTAATCCAATCAAGATATCAAGATCCAAATTAGGAAACAAAAAGTTACCATAATTAAATCAACCATGGATCTTGATGAATTTGAAATAGAAAACAAAGACAAGAACAATAGGAGGATGGATCATTGCTTCAGGTAAAGGTATCATGAAAACATGCATAGATCTTCATGGAATAAGGCTTAGAAGCATAAATCTAAATAAGGAAATAAAACCTACCATATATGTAACTACCATGCATCATGAAGAACACATAGTATGGTAGAAGAGAACAACTAGAAATCTATAGATTATGGATCATGGAAGGAAAACACAATAATTAACTACTAACATGATCAATCAAAGAAGATCCAAAGAGATCATAAGTTTACATAAAGTTTAACAAAGATTAGATCATGGTTTGATCATGATTCCTTCAAAAGCTTGCAATGATCATGGTTAAATCATTGTTCTAGCCTCAAATCCTTAGGATGATCATGAGAACATATTTCAGAGATGTTTCAACAGAGAATGCAGCATCTCCTCTACCGTGCCTCAACTCAAAAGAAAAGAAAAACAAAGATGGAGGAGAAGAAGAGAGAGTAGACATACCTTTTGATGCAAAAAGAAGAGTTTCAAGACGAAGATCCGTCAAGAAAACACCAAGGATGCAAGAGAGATGACTTGCAGAGGAGCTTTGGTTTGCTGCAAGAGTTTGGAGGCAGCAAATACTGACAGATTGGACTTAAATGCAGCAAGAACAACCTAATTGCCAAAGACAGCACTCATTGGTCGAGTGGATTGGTCGATCCGACAACAACTAATTGACTAATGACGATAAAGAAGCTCCAAAACAGGAATGAATGAAGGTCCAGATCAAATCCAATCCTAAAGGGGTTTTGCACACAAGTCAAGTGACTTACCTAATAGGTAGAAATGCCTTCAAACCAAGATAGAGAGCACTCCAAGTCTTCATAAATGGAACCTCATCATCAACTTTCATGGATTCAAAGCCGATTCACTACAAAACAGGGTTTCCGGGTCAAGTCGTTACAGAATGCACCGGCATTGCAAGTGATCCAATCTTACGTGATTTTGTTGGAAAAAAATTCCGGTTTTATCTGCGCTCAAATGCAAAAGATACCATGAGCTCTATTAGTTAATAGGATGTAAGTCAAATCAATGTTAACGTGTTGGTGTAGTCCATGTAAGTTGGACATAAGAGGGTCCTTAACTTTTTGGGTGGAAAGAGTGGAGGTTGGATCACCTTTCACATTCATAGGTGTGGGCACTTTACATGTCGGAGTATGTATTACGGCCATGTGGTATATTTATAGTGTGAAAATGTCAAGGAACCGCAGTAAGAAAATGATAACTCTATTCCAAAAGTGAGAGGGGCGATTTGAGTACTCGTACTGGTACTTTATAGAGCATTCACGGGAAATATCAAATGCTTGGGTTTTAGCATATCATTGAGAGCGGTGGAATTGACTTTCATTAATGGTGTAGTTTAGTGGTGTTTCCCTCGGCTCTCGGTTGCAACAAGGACGAGAAATTTGCAGATGAAAAAAACAGCTCGTGAGTGCACATCAACTAGAAGAACTCGTGCCAACGAGGTTCAAAATCCTGTTTGAAGAGGGTCTACTTTTCCACACCTGCTCATCCCTTACATTCTTTTTGTTCTAGGACTGATGGGAATCTTAGAACTAATAACCATTTGGACCTTTGTATAGTTTTGATTTGTTGCACTCCAACGGTGGAAGGATTTGCCGCATTGGGATATGATAAATAAGAAAATGAAATTTGTCATTAGGACATTGTAGCACATTTTAAACATTTCCTTGAGACCACAACCTTCTCTTCCCAAATCAATCAAACTTTGAATGCTCTTACCCCCATAGGTTACATTCCCTCTTCAGGAGTGAGTTCAGACCCATCAGCCTCTTCTACGAAGTTGGCCATAAGCCGTATCATTACTAACTTTATGGATAGTAGAGTCAAATAGATTCTCCCCAACCTCATTTCTTTCAATCAAAATGGCTTCATCAAGGGTCGTCACATTGAAGAAAATATCTTGATTGGACATGTAGTTATGCATGGAATCAATCAATAGAGAAAGCGAAAAAGAGGGATTATGGCCATCAAATTAGATATGAGCAATGCTTATGACATAATGGAATGGGTCTCTGTAGAGAGGATGCTTAATGTATATGGATTTCCTCTAGTGTGGATTAAATGGATCATGTGTTTTATAACCACACCTCAATTCTCTATTCTCATTAATGGAAGCCTACTTGTTTTTTCAAGCCATCCATAGGTCCAAGGCAAGGAGATCCTCTGTCATCTTACTTATTTGTGCTATGTGCTAAGTTGCTATCTAGCCACATTAAGAGAGCAAGAATCAATAAGAAAAGTTCCACACTCACTTCGTGTCTTGCTTTCTCCTTCCACAGAAGACTCTCAATGAAATAGAAGCAGCTAACAGGAACTTTTTTTGGTCTAATGAGGGAAAGTTTCACATACACACGGTCAGACGGAACTCAATTTGTAAACCAAAGAGACAAGGTGGTTTAAATATAGACTACATGGAATCTTGGAACATGGCCTTATTGGCAAAGATAGCTTGGGAACTGACTATAGGGGAAAACTCAATGTAGTGAACACTTAATTGTTCATTTAATTTATATAGAAAAGAAACATCAATTAGTTTTGGGATATATTTTCGTGTATTAATTTGTGTACGAGGAATTCAATATGCATGTAATCTGTATGAGTTAGAAGATTTTACAACGTATAACCATGATCTATCTGTCTTGAAACTCAAAAGCCCACCAACCCCACCGAGGACAATGAAAACAAGACCATTATTTATTCAATACGTTTGAAAATATTAGGTAGGTGCGACTTAGGTACATCAATTCATATTAAACTATTGATCCCATTTTACGAACATCTGTTGTTTGCAATCGCGTTTACCTTCGCAGAGATATAAGGCATCCGATTTAGCGAAGAAATAAAAATTGTCGATATGACCTATGGGCTGCATATTGCTCAAATAGACAATGCACTTGTTGAAATACTTTCTTATCCCATTCCGGGTAAATTCAAAGTCGCACCGAACTCTGTCTTGTCATCAATGCTGTCTCTCAGAGTGAAAGACCCACTCCCCACCCATAAATAGTGTTTGGTGCCCAAGATCATCGTCTTTAGAGTAGCAATGGAGGTGTAGGTCCGTTATGATGAGGTCGTTGTGGAAATATATGTTGGTCGGACCATGACCTGTGGATGGCCCTATACACAAGCCCAATGTGATGAGTAGAAGGAGAATCAGAGGAACTTGGGTGATGGCCTTCTTGGATTTTTTCTTCCCCATCATCATCATTATTATTGAATTGAAAATGGTGAATAGAAATCTTTGATCATCGGAGCTTCTTATATACCATTACCTATTTCGCTGTTGTGACAACCATAACTCGTATCTCCTAATAGTGGGATTAATAGGTTGTTGATACACTTGGGGTGGAGATTGAAAGCTCTATTATTGGGCAAGCTGAGTTGTCATGTGAGTTTGGATTTTCTAAAGTTAGAGCATGTGTTCTGCTTAGAATTGTTTTCACCTCACAATAGGGTTGAGTGAGACCCATTGGGGGTCCCACCTCAAGATAATTCATTTTATTTTTCATTAAGAGGTGGGCTTGACCGTTGTTGTATGGTAAAAATGTGTGAGGGGAGCACAAACCTTCACCTTGACGTGTAGAAGATCCAAACTGTTTGTATTTTTGTTTTTCTTAATTAGGTTTCACACCATTCTCTTTCCCATTTCTGGTTGATGAAACCCTTCCACCATGAGTTCTATTTGTTGCTTCTGTAAATTTGATGGAATAGAGAATTTTTCTTTTCTTTTTTTCATTTGAAGGATGGATATATCTATGTGTGGTTGTGTCAAATAGCAATGCATACATATTCAATGAATATGAATTACAAGATACTTCCTCTGTCCATCCATAATTTGAAGAAATACAAAAATGTGTGTAAAGGATAACGAACAGAGTTCCATTCAATCTTTATTTTCGTAGACATATTAGTAGGATCCCATTGAAACTCATCAAAGATTCACAATACTAACATGTAATTCATTTTTTTTGAACCACGGTTACTTTTCTTGTATTAATCATACTCAAACTCTGAACACAAACAACGTGAAAATCTACTAACTCACATAAAACTCAGGTCATACAATCTTTTCTATTTCCTGTGAAAGCAAAACAACATGAAACCTTGGGTGAAATATTGGAAAGATAGGTATGGAATTGTGGAGGAATTGCCTCATGTTTTGGGGTCCTCTCCTATCTAGTCCTTGTGTCGGTTCACGTGAGTATACTATTTACGCAACTTGTATTCGCGTGTTTTCCCTCTGGATCCGTATTTCTTTCTTCTTGGTGTCCTTGGTTGTGTTGTTTTTTTTTTGGGGGGGTGTGGTTTAGTTTTGATTGTCTTCAATTAAGAAGGGCAATAGGGGGGGAGGCGGTTGAGACTTCACTTGAAAATTATTGGGTTAAGGTTTATAAAATCGTCTTTGGACTATGAATGGAAGCATTTGGCATGATGTTCGCCCTTATGCGGTGACACTTGTCTATTTCTGAAATAAGAAAAAGCGATTCACCATTTGGAATACATTTGTGTGCTAGGAAAGTTGTATTATTTTTAATATAATAAAATAATAAATATACCATTTTATTGGATATATAAGTGCAAAAAACTTTCCACCATTTATTTTAGGAAAGTGCTTTTTATATAGTCCCACATTGGAAACCGAGATGTCGGAATCAAAGTTAATTAATAGGTACTGCCTCTTAACTTTGATTTATAATAATAAGACACACGAATGCGTATGCAGCGTATGAGCGGGACGGTGTATGTGCGGTGTGGGCTGTTTAGGCGCTTTTGGGGCATGCACTTAGATACAAAAATTCCAAGGTTTTCTCTGTTCTAGAGTTTTGTGTGTGCATTGCAAAACTTGGGAGAAACAAGTTTGAGTTGGGCTTCTTTGTATCTTGGGGAGACGGTTCACCAGTACCTCATAGCATCTTTTAAGTGAGGGCGAATTACGTCTTTAGGAAAGCGACTATAGTAACGCGCCTAGAAGTTCCCGCATTCACATTGTGATCTCGTGCCCTTGATAAATTTTTATGAGGAATACAATGTGTAATCTATATGGATTAGAAGATTGTACAGCATATAACCATTTACCTGCTTCACAAAAAGAAAATAGAAAACCATTCACTTGTCTTGAGGGCAAATTTTTTGTTCAATTCATCGAAAAGAAAAGAAAAAAAAGCATACTAGAGGATGAAAGAAATTACAACCAAAATAAATTAGAAACCAACCAAACCCATCTAGGAGGCTAGGACAGGATATAATACAATTATAAAGCTAGTTGTAGCTAGCATCAATTTTGAAAATCTTAACCTGGAGTGAGGTTGGTCGATCGGTTCTTATTAAAGCTATTGAAACAATAACAAGCATATGCATAAAATATGGATGCCAACGTATTTAAATATCCTAGGATTACTGATCATTTCTTTGCACTAATAACAACGGCAACTATATACGTAACATATCTATATAAATAGTAGGATTGGTTTGGCTTGTCATTACATTGGGTGGTGGTCGGGGTTGAATGCTTGTATGTTTGCTTTGTCAATAGATGAGGTGAAAATTGGAGGAGGTTTTGTTCGTCCACTGTCAGAGAAATTTTATGATGAGATGTTCGGATGGTGTGTGCAGAAAATATATTGGGGGAGCCATGATAGGATATTCTGAATTTAATATGGTTATTTTGTTCCAAACATCGTAATCCTTAACCTGATTTTCTTGCCCCAGGAACTCGCAAGTTTCACTTGTGTAGAGTTAAGTTTATTTGGGGGGGGGGGAATTCCACCTTTTTATGATGTAAACTCTCCTGTTATTTCTTGTCAGATCTATTGATCCGGGTTTTTTCATTAAATTCAACTATCAACTTATTGAAAGAAGAAAAAAATAATAATAAAACTCATATGGTCGGGGCAATGCATTTCTGAGGTTAGATGAGGGTGTAATTTTCTTTGACATATAGTGGAGGCCAGGGGCAAGCCTTTTTAAAAAGTTTACTCATTAACAAATTGTCTTACGTATGTAAGATTGATTATAAATCATACTTAGGTCTAGAGCAATCATTTAATTAATCTCTAATACGATCTGTTGTCGCCCACAACTGGCCCAAAAAGCGTAGGGAAAGGATATTTGGGGAAGCATAAGTGATTAAAGGGGTGGTAACTCATATCATAGGAAGAAATTTTGCACGAGTTCTATTACTATTAATGGTTGACTCCAACATTTTCTATAGGCAGAGCCGCACTGGCATTGCAAGTGATCCAATCTTACGTGACTTTGTTGGAAAAAAAAAATTTCGGTTTTATCTGCTCAAATGCAAAAGATACCATGAGCTCTATTAGTTAATAGGATGTAAGTCAAATCAATGTTAACGTGTTGGTGTAGTCCATGTAAGTTGGACATAAGAGGGTCCTTAACTTTTTGGGTGGAAAGAGTGGAGTTTGGATCACCTCCCCCATTCGGGGAGCACATAATGCTTCCGTAACACTTCTTTACTACATAATAGGTGAGGGTTTCATGTCGGAGTATTTAATAAATAATTCCACGCTTGGGACCCAAAGGAATTCCACGTGGGCCCCATCCCTATTTTATAGTGTGAAAATGTCAAGAAACAGGATAAGAAAATGATCTATATTCCAAAAGTGAGAGGAGGTCAGAAAAGAAGAAAAGATTGGGGGGGGGGGGGAGGGGAAGGTATTTGAGTACTCAACTGTTCACCAGGATTGTATTTAGCACGTTTTATAGAGCATTGACGAAAATATCAAATGCTTGGGTTTTAGCATATCATTGAGAGCGGATGGAATTGACTTTCATTAATGGTATAGTTTAGTGGTGTTTCCTGGCTCTCGGTTGCAATAAGGACGAGAAATTTGCAGATGAAAAAAACAGGCTCGTGAGTGCACATCAACTAGAAGAACTCGTGCCAACGAGGTTCATAATCTGTTTGAAGAGGGTCTACTTTTCCACACTGTTCATCCCTTACATTCTTTTGTTCTAGGACTGATGGGAATCTTAGAACTAATAACCATTTGGACCTTTGTATAGTTTTGATTTGTTGCACTCCAACAGTGGATTTGCCGCATTGGGATATGATAAATAAGAAAATGAAATTTGTCATTAGGACATTGTAGCACATTTTAAACATTTCTTTGAGACCACAACCTTCTCTTCCCAAATCAATCAAACTTTGAATGCTCTTACCCCCATAGGTTACATTCCCTCTTCAGTGAATGAGTTCAGACCCATAAGCCTTTGTAAAGTCAGTTACAAGATCATTACTAAGTTTATGGATAGTAGAGTCAAATAGATTCTCCCCAACCTCATTTCTTTCAATCAAAATGGATTCATCAAGGGTCATCACATTGAAGACAATATCTTGATTGGACATGTAGTTATGCATGGAATCAATCAATAGAGAAAGCGAAAAAGAGGGATTATGGCCATCAAATTAGATATGAGCAATGCTTATGACATAATGGAATGGGTCTCTGTAGAGAGGATGCTTAATGTATATGGATTTCCTCTAGTGTGGATTAAATGGATCATGTGTTTTATAACCACACCTCAATTCTCTATTCTCATTAATGGAAGCCTACTTGTTTTTTCAAGCCATCCATAGGTCTAAGGCAAGGAGATCCTCTCGTCATCTTACTTATTTGTGCTATGTGCTAAGTTGCTATCTAGCCACATTAAGAGAGCAAGAATCAATAAGAAAAGTTAAAGGAATCAAACTATGTAGGGGAGGGGAAATTATCTTGCATTTTGCTTTTGCCGATGACTTAATTCTCTTTGGTCAAGCATTTTTAGAAGAAGCTTATCACTTTCAACAAATTATCCAAAAGTATTGTTAGTACTCAGGACAATTGTTGAACACTCAAAAAACAAGAGCCCACGACTACAAGAGTACTCCTAATAAGATTAGAAGACTTCTAATATATATATATATATATATATAAAGCAAAATCACTTCTGCCATGGTCTAAGCCAAGGAGTGAACCTTAAGTTGCAAGGTTGGAAAACAAGGCTTTTAAGCTCCGTTGGGAAAACAATACGTATACAATCAGTCACTGAAGCAATGCACACTCACTTCGTGTCTTGCTTTCTCCTTCCACAGAAGACTCTCAATGAAATAGAAGCAGCTAACAGGAACTTTTTTTGGTCTAATGAGGAAAAGTTTCACATACACACGGTCAGACGGAACTCAATTTGTAAACCAAAGAGACAAGGTGGTTTAAATATAGACTACATGGAATCTTGGAACATGGCCTTATTGGCAAAGATAGCTTGGGAACTGACTATAGGGGAAAACTCAATGTAGTGAACACTTAATTGTTCATTTAATTTATATAGAAAAGAAACATCAATTAGTTTTGGGATATATTTGCGTGTATTAATTTGTGTACGAGGAATTCAATATGCATGTAATCTGTATGAGTTAGAAGATTTTACAACGTATAACCATGATCTATCTGTCTTGAAACTCAAAAGCCCACCAACCCCACCGAGGACAATGAAAACAAGACCATTATTTATTCAATACGTTTGAAAATATTAGGTAGGTGCGACTTAGGTACATCAATTCATATTAAACTATTGATCCCATTTTACGAACATCTCGTTGTTTGCAATCGCGTTTACCTTCGCAGAGATATAAGGCATCCGATTTAGCGAAGAAATAAAAATTGTCGATATGACCTATGGGCTGCATATTGCTCAAATAGACAATGCACTTGTTGAAATACTTTCTTATCCCATTCTGGGTAAATTCAAAGTCGCACCAGAACTCTGTCTTTGTCATCAATGCTGTCTCTGAAGTGAAAGACCCACTCCCCACCCATAAATAGTGTTTGGTGCCCAAGATCATCGTCTTTAGAGTAGCAATGGAGGTGTAGGTCCGTTATGATGAGGTCGTTGTGGAAATATATGTTGGTCGGACCATGACCTGTGGATGGCCCTATACACAAGCCCAATGTGATGAGTAGAAGGAGAATCAGAGGAACTTGGGTGATGGCCTTCTTGGATTTTTTCTTCCCCATCATCATCATTGTTATTGAATTGAAAATGGTGAATAGAAATCTTTGATCATCTGAGCTTCTTATATACCATTACCTATTTCGCTGTTGTGACAACCATAACTGTATCTCCTAATAGTGGGATTAATAGGCTGTTGATACACTGGGGTGGAGATTGAAAGCTCTATTATTGGGCAAGCTGAGTTGTCATGTGAGTTTGGATTTTCTAAAGTTAGAGCATGTGTTCTGCTTAAATTGTTTTCACCTCACAATAGGGTTGAGTGAGACCCATTGGGGGTCCCACCTCAAGATAATTCATTTTATTTTTCATTAAGAGGTGGGCTTGACCGTTGTTGTATGGTAAAAATGTGTGAGGGGAGCACAAACCTTCACCTTGACGTGTAGAAGATCCAAACTGTTTGTATTTTTGTTTTTCTTAATTAGGTTTCACACCATTCTCTTTCCCATTTCTGGTTGATGAAACCCTTCCACCATGAGTTCTATTTGTTGCTTCCGTAAATTTGATGGAATAGAGAATTTTTTCTTTTCTTTTTTTCATTTGTAGGATGGATATATCTATGTGTGGTTGTGTCAAATAGCAATGCATACATATTCAATGAATATGAATTACAAGATACTTCCTCTGTCCATCCATAATTTGAAGAAATACAAAAATGTGTGTAAAGGATAACGAACAGAGTTCCATTCAATCTTTATTTTCGTAGACATATTAGCAGGATCCCATTGAAACTCATCAAAGATTCACAATACTAACATGTAATTCATTTTTTTTTTGTAACCCTGGTTACTTTTCTTGTATTAATCATATTCAAACTCTTGTAACACAAACAACGTAAAAAAATCTACTAACTCACATAAAACTCAAGGTCAATACAATCTTTTCTATTTCCATGTGTAAAGCAAAATCAACATGAAACCTTGCTGGTCGAAATATTGGAAAGATAGGTAATGGAATTGTAGGAGGAATTGCCTGACAATGTTTTGTAGAGTGTCACTCTCTCTATCAATAGTCACTCTTGATAGTCAGGTTCACGTGAGTATACTAATTTAAAACGGCTAACTTGTAATTTCCAGCCCCTGTGAATTTTCCCTCTAGGATCACGTAAATTTCTCTTCTTCTTGGTGTCCTATGTAGTTGTGTTAGTTTTTTTTTTTTTTTGGCGGGGGGGGGGAGTGTGGTTTAGTTTTGATTGTCTTCAATTAAGAAGGGCAATAGGAGAGGGGCAGGGCAAGGATTGACAGCTTCACTTGAAAATTATTGGGTTAAAGGTTTATAAAATAACTGTCATTTTGGACTATGAATGGAAGCATTTGGCATGATGTTCGCCCTTATGCGGTGACACTTGTCTATTTCTGAAATAAGAAAAGCGATTCACCATTTGGAATACATTTGTGTGCTAGGAATGTTGTATTATTTTTAATATAATAAAATAATAAATATTTCATTTTATTGGATATATAAGTGCAAAAAACTTTCCACCATTTATTTTAGGAAAGTGCTTTTTATATAGTCCCACATTGGAAACCGAGATGTCGGAATCAAAGTTAATTAATAGGTACTGCCTCTTAACTTTGATTTATAATAATAAGACACACGAATGCGTATGCAGCGTATGAGCGAGGACGGTGTATGTGCGGTGTGGGCTGTTTAGGCGCTTTTGGGGCATGCACTTAGATACAAAAATTCCAAGGTTTTCTCTGTTCTAGAGTTTTGTGTGTGCATTGCAAAACTTGGGAGAAACAAGTTTGAGTTGGGCTTCTTTGTATCTTGGGAGACGGTTCACCAGTACCTCATAGCATCTTTTAAGTGAGGGCGAATTACGTCTTTAGGAAAGCGTAGTAACGCGCCTAGAAGTTCCCGCATTCACATTGTGATCTCGTGCCCTTGATAAATTTTTATGAGGAATACAATGTGTAATCTATATGGATTAGAAGATTGTACAACATATAACCATTTACACTCCACAAAAAGAAAATAGAAAACCATTCACTTGTCTTGAGGGCAAATTTTTTGTTCAATTCATCGAAAAGAAAAGAAAAAAAAGCATATTAGAGGATGAAAGAAATTACAACCATAATAAATTAGAAACCAACCAACCCCATCTAGGAGGCCAGGGGCAAGCCTTTTTAAAAAGTTTACTCATTAACAAATTGTCTTACGTATGTAAGATTGATTATAAATCATACTTAGGTCTAGAGCAATCATTTAATTATTCTCTAATACGATCTGTTGTCGCCCACAACTGGCCCAAAAAGCGTAGGGAAAGGATATTTGGGGAAGCATAAGTGATTAAAGGGGTGGTAACTCATATCATAGGAAGAAATTTTGCACAGAGTTCTATTACTATTAATGGTTGACTCCAACATTTTCTATAGGCAGAGCCGCACTGGCATTGCAAGTGATCCAATCTTACGTGACTTTGTTGGAAAAAAATTTTTTCGGTTTTATCTGCTCAAATGCAAAAGATACCATGAGCTCTATTAGTTAATAGGATGTAAGTCAAATCAATGTTAACGTGTTGGTGTAGTCCATGTAAGTTGGACATATGAGGGTCCTTAACTTTTTGGGTGGAAAGAGTGGAGTTTGGATCACCTCCCCCATTCGGGGAGCACATAATGCTTCCGTAACACTTCTTTACTACATAATAGGTGAGAGTTTCATGTCGGAGTATTTAAGAAATAATTCACAGTTGGGACCCAGTGAATTCCACGTGGGCCCCATCCCTATTTTATAGTGTGAAAATGTCAAGAAACAGGATAAGAAAATGATCTATATTCCAAAAGTGAGAGGAGGTCAGAAAAGAAGAAAAGATTGGGGGGGGGGAGGGGAAGGTATTTGAGTACTCAACTGTTCACCAGGATTGTATTTAGCACGTTTTATAGAGCATTGACGAAAATATCAAATGCTTGGGTTTTAGCATATCATTGAGAGCGGATGGAATTGACTTTCATTAATGGTATAGTTTAGTGGTGTTTCCTGGCTCTCGGTTGCAATAAGGACGAGAAATTTGCAGATGAAAAAAACAAGCTCGTGAGTGCACATCAACTAGAAGAACTCGTGCCAACGAGGTTCATAATCTGTTTGAAGAGGGTCTACTTTTCCACACTGTTCATCCCTTACATTCTTTTGTTCTAGGACTGATGGGAATCTTAGAACTAATAACCATTTGGACCTTTGTATAGTTTTGATTTGTTGCACTCCAACAGTGGATTTGCCGCATTGGGATATGATAAATAAGAAAATGAAATTTGTCATTAGGACATTGTAGCACATTTTAAACATTTCTTTGAGACCACAACCTTCTCTTCCCAAATCAATCAAACTTTGAATGCTCTTACCCCCATAGGTTACATTCCCTCTTCAGTGAATGAGTTCAGACCCATAAGCCTTTGTAAAGTCAGTTACAAGATCATTACTAAGTTTATGGATAGTAGAGTCAAATAGATTCTCCCCAACCTCTTTTCTTTCAATCAAAATGGATTCATCAAGGGTCGTCACATTGAAGACAATATCTTGATTGGACATGTAGTTATGCATGGAATCAATCAATAGAGAAAGCGAAAAAGAGGGATTATGGCCATCAAATTAGATATGAGCAATGCTTATGACATAATGGAATGGGTCTCTGTAGAGAGGATGCTTAATGTATATGGATTTCCTCTAGTGTGGATTAAATGGATCATGTGTTTTATAACCACACCTCAATTCTCTATTCTCATTAATGGAAGCCTACTTGTTTTTTCAATCCATCCATAGGTCTAAGGCAAGGAGATCCTCTGACATCTTACTTATTTGTGCTATGTGCTAAGTTGCTATCTAGCCACATTAAGAGAGCAAGAATCAATAAGAAAAGTTAAAGGAATCAAACTATGTAGGGGAGGGGAAATTATCTTGCATTTTGCTTTTGCCGATGACTTAATTCTCTTTGGTCAAGCATTTTTAGAAGAAGCTTATCACTTTCAACAAATTATCCAAAAGTATTGTTAGTACTCAGGACAATTGTTGAACACTCAAAAAACAAGAGCCCACGACTACAAGAGTACTCCTAATAAGATTAGAAGACTTCTAATATATATATATATATATAAAAGCAAAATCACTGCCATGGTCTAAGCCAAGGAGTGAACCTTAAGTTGCAAGGTTGGAAAACAAGGCTTTTAAGCTCCGTTGGGAAAACAATACGTATACAATCAGTCACTGAAGCAATGCACACTCACTTCGTGTCTTGCTTTCTCCTTCCACAGAAGACTCTCAATGAAATAGAAGCAGCTAACAGGGAACTTTTTTTGGTCTAATGAGGAAAAGTTTCACATACACACGGTCAGACGGAACTCAATTTGTAAACCAAAGAGACAAGGTGGTTTAAATATAGACTACATGGAATCTTGGAACATGGCCTTATTGGCAAAGATAGCTTGGGAACTGACTATAGGGGAAAACTCAATGTAGTGAACACTTAATTGTTCATTTAATTTATATAGAAAAGAAACATCAATTAGTTTTGGGATATATTTGCGTGTATTAATTTGTGTACGAGGAATTCAATATGCATGTAATCTGTATGAGTTAGAAGATTTTACAACGTATAACCATGATCTATCTGTCTTGAAACTCAAAAGCCCACCAACCCCACCGAGGACAATGAAAACAAGACCATTATTTATTCAATACGTTTGAAAATATTAGGTAGGTGCGACTTAGGTACATCAATTCATATTAAACTATTGATCCCATTTTACGAACATCTCGTTGTTTGCAATCGCGTTTACCTTCGCAGAGATATAAGGCATCCGATTTAGCGAAGAAATAAAAATTGTCGATATGACCTATGGGCTGCATATTGCTCAAATAGACAATGCACTTGTTGAAATACTTTCTTATCCCATTCTGGTAAATTCAAAGTCGCACCGAACTCGTGTCTTTGTCATCAATGCTTTCTCTCGAAGTGAAAGACCCACTCCCCACCCATAAATAGTGTTTGGTGCCCAAGATCATCGTCTTTAGAGTAGCAATGGAGGTGTAGGTCCGTTATGATGAGGTCGTTGTGGAAATATATGTTGGTCGGACCATGACCTCGTGGATGGCCCTATACACAAGCCCAATGTGATGAGTAGAAGGAGAATCGAGAGGAACTTGGGTGATGGCCTTCTTGGATTTTTTTCTTCCCCATCATCATCATTGTTATTGAATTGAAAATGGTGAATAGAAATCTTTGATCATCTGAGCTTCTTATATACCATTACCTATTTCGCTGTTGTGACAACCATAATCGTATCTCCTAATAGTGGGATTAATAGGCTGTTGATACACCTGGGGTGGAGATTGAAAGCTCTATTATTGGGCAAGCTGAGTTGTCATGTGAGTTTGGATTTTCTAAAGTTAGAGCATGTGTTCTCGCTTAAATTGTTTTCACCTCACAATAGGGTTGAGTGAGACCCATTGGGGGTCCCACCTCAAGATAATTCATTTTATTTTTCATTAAGAGGTGGGCTTGACCGTTGTTGTATGGTAAAAATGTGTGAGGGGAGCACAAACCTTCACCTTGACGTGTAGAAGATCCAAACTGTTTGTATTTTTGTTTTTCTTAATTAGGTTTCACACCATTCTCTTTCCCATTTCTGGTTGATGAAACCCTTCCACCATGAGTTCTATTTGTTGCTTCTGTAAATTTGATGGAATAGAGAATTTTTCTTTTCTTTTTTTTCATTTGTAGGATGGATATATCTATGTGTGGTTGTGTCAAATAGCAATACATACATATTCAATGAATATGAATTACAAGATACTTCCTCTGTCCATCCATAATTTGAAGAAATACAAAAATGTGTGTAAAGGATAACGAACAGAGTTCCATTCAATCTTTATTTTCGTAGACATATTAGCAGGATCCCATTGAAACTCATCAAAGATTCACAATACTAACATGTAATTCATTTTTTTTTTGTAACCCTGGTTACTTTTCTTGTATTAATCATACTCAAACTCTTGTAACACAAACAACGTAAAAAAATCTACTAACTCACATAAAACTCAAGGTCAATACAATCTTTTCTATTTCCATGTGTAAAGCAAAATCAACATGAAACCTTGCTGGTCGAAATATTGGAAAGATAGGTAATGGAATTGTAGGAGGAATTGCCTCTTAATGTTTTGTAGAGAGTCACTCTCTCTATCAATAGTCACTTTTGATAGTCAGGTTCACGTGAGTATACTAATTTAACACGGCTAACTTGTAATTTCCAGCCGCTGTGAATTTTCCCTCTAGGATCACGTAAATTTCTCTTCTTCTTGGTGTCCTATGTAGTTGTGTTAGTTTTATTTTTTTTTGGGGGGGGGGGGGGGGTGTGGTTTAGTTTTGATTGTCTTCAGTTAAGAAGGGCAATAGGAGAGGGGTAGGGCAAGGATTGACAGCTTCACTTGAAAATTATTGGGTTAAAGGTTTATAAAATAACTGTCATTTTGGACTATGAATGGAAGCATTTTCAATGATGTTCGCCCTTATGCGGTGACACTTGTCTATTTCTGAAATAAGAAAAGCGATTCACCATTTGGAATACATTTGTGTGCTAGGAATGTTGTATTATTTTTAATATAATAAAATAATAAATATTTCATTTTATTGGATATATAAGTGCAAAAAACATTCCACCATTTATTTTAGGAAAGTGCTTTTTATATAGTCCCACATTGGAAACCGAGATGTCGGAATCAAAGTTAATTAATAGGTACTGCCTCTTAACTTTGATTTATAATAATAAGACACACGAATGCGTATGCAGCGTATGAGCGAGGACGGTGTATGTGCGGTGTGGGCTGTTTAGGCGCTTTTGGGGCATGCACTTAGATACAAAAATTCCAAGGTTTTCTCTGTTCTAGAGTTTTGTGTGTGCATTGCAAAACTTGGGAGAAACAAGTTTGAGTTGGGCTTCTTTGTATCTTGGGAGACGGTTCACCAGTACCTCATAGCACCTTTTAAGTGAGGGCGAATTACGTCTTTAGGAAAGCGTAGTAACGCGCCTAGAAGTTCCCGCATTCACATTGTGATCTCGTGCCCTTGATAAATTTTTATGAGGAATACAATGTGTAATCTATATGGATTAGAAGATTGTACAGCATATAACCATTTACCTGCTTCACAAAAAGAAAATAGAAAACCATTCACTTGTCTTGAGGGCAAATTTTTTGTTCAATTCATCGAAAAGAAAAGAAAAAAAAAGCATATTAGAGGATGAAAGAAATTACAACCAAAATAAATTATAAACCAACCAACCCCATCTAGGAGGCCAGGACAGGATATAATACAATTATAAAGCTAGTTGTAGCTAGCATCAATTTTGAAAATCTTAACCAGGAGTGAGGTTGGTCGATCGGTTCTTATTAAAGCTATTGAAACAATAACAAGCATATGCATAAAATATGGATGCCAACGTATTTAAATATCCTAGGATTACTGATCATTTCTTTCATTTTGCACTAATAACAACGGCAACTATATACGTAACATATCTATATAAATAGTAGGATTGGTTTGGCTTGTCATTACATTGGGGTGGTGGTCTGGGTTGAATGCTTGTATGTTTGCTTTGTCAATAGATGAGGTGAAAATTGGAGGAGGTTTTGTTCGTCCACTGTCAGAGAAATTTTATGATGAGATGTTCGGATGGTGTGTGCAGAAAATATATTAGGGGAGCCATGATAGGATATTCTGAATTTAATATGGTTATTTTGTTCCAAACATCGTAATCCTTAACCTGATTTTCTTGCCCCAGGAGCTCGCAAGTTTCACTTGTGTAGAGTTAAGTTTAGTTGGGGGGGGGGGGGGAATTCCACCTTTTTATGATGTAAACTCTCCTGTTATTTCTTGTCAGATCTATTGATCCGGGTTTTTTCATTAAATTCAACTTTCAACTTATTGGAAGAAGAAAAAAATAATAATAAAACTCATATGGTCGGGGCAATGCATTTCTGAGGTTAGATGAGGGTGTAATTTTCTTTGACATATAGTGGAGGCCAGGGGCAAGCCTTTTTAAAAAGTTTACTCATTAACAAATTGTCTTACGTATGTAAGATTGATTATAAATCATACTTAGGTCTAGAGCAATCATTTAATTAATCTCTAATACGATCTGTTGTCGCCAACAACTGGCCCAAAAAGCGTAGGGAAAGGATATTTGGGGAAGCATAAGTGATTAAAGGGGTGGTAACTCATATCATAGGAAGAAATTTTGCACAGAGTTCTATTACTATTAATGGTTGACTCCAACATTTTCTATAGGCAGAGCCGCACTGGCATTGCAAGTGATCCAATCTTACGTGACTTTGTTGGAAAAAAAAATTTTCGGTTTTATCTGCTCAAATGCAAAAGATACCATGAGCTCTATTAGTTAATAGGATGTAAGTCAAATCAATGTTAACGTGTTGGTGTAGTCCATGTAAGTTGGACATAAGAGGGTCCTTAACTTTTTGGGTGGAAAGAGTGGAGTTTGGATCACCTCCCCCATTCGGGGAGCACATAATGCTTCCGTAACACTTCTTTACTACATAATAGGTGAGGGTTTCATGTCGGAGTATTTAATAAATAATTCACAGTTGGGACCCAGTGAATTCCACGTGGGCCCCATCCCTATTTTATAGTGTGAAAATGTCAAGAAACAGGATAAGAAAATGATCTATATTCCAAAAGTGAGAGGAGGTTAGAAAAGAAGAAAAGATTGGGGGGGGGGGGGGGGGGAGGGGAAGGTATTTGAGTACTCAACTGTTCACCAGGATTGTATTTAGCACGTTTTATAGAGCATTGACGAAAATATCAAATGCTTGGGTTTTAGCATATCATTGAGAGCGGATGGAATTGACTTTCATTAATGGTATAGTTTAGTGGTGTTTCCTGGCTCTCGGTTGCAATAAGGACGAGAAATTTGCAGATGAAAAAAACAGGCTCGTGAGTGCACATCAACTAGAAGAACTCGTGCCAACGAGGTTCATAATCTGTTTGAAGAGGGTCTACTTTTCCACACTGTTCATCCCTTACATTCTTTTGTTCTAGGACTGATGGGAATCTTAGAACTAATAACCATTTGGACCTTTGTATAGTTTTGATTTGTTGCACTCCAACAGTGGATTTGCCGCATTGGGATATGATAAATAAGAAAATGAAATTTGTCATTAGGACATTGTAGCACATTTTAAACATTTCTTTGAGACCACAACCTTCTCTTCCCAAATCAATCAAACTTTGAATGCTCTTACCCCCATAGGTTACATTCCCTCTTCAGTGAATGAGTTCAGACCCATAAGCCTTTGTAAAGTCAGTTACAAGATCATTACTAAGTTTATGGATAGTAGAGTCAAATAGATTCTCCCCAACCTCATTTCTTTCAATCAAAATGGATTCATCAAGGGTCGTCACATTGAAGACAATATCTTGATTGGACATGTAGTTATGCATGGAATCAATCAATAGAGAAAGCGAAAAAGAGGGATTATGGCCATCAAATTAGATATGAGCAATGCTTATGACATAATGGAATGGGTCTCTGTAGAGAGGATGCTTAATGTATATGGATTTCCTCTAGTGTGGATTAAATGGATCATGTGTTTTATAACCACACCTCAATTCTCTATTCTCATTAATGGAAGCCTACTTGTTTTTTCAAGCCATCCATAGGTCTAAGGCAAGGAGATCCTCTGTCATCTTACTTATTTGTGCTATGTGCTAAGTTGCTATCTAGCCACATTAAGAGAGCAAGAATCAATAAGAAAAGTTAAAGGAATCAAACTATGTAGGGGAGGGGAAATTATCTTGCATTTTGCTTTTGCCGATGACTTAATTCTCTTTGGTCAAGCATTTTTAGAAGAAGCTTATCACTTTCAACAAATTATCCAAAAGTATTGTTAGTACTCGGACAATTGTTGAACACTCAAAAAACAAGAGCCCACGACTACAAGAGTACTCCTAATAAGATTAGAAGACTTCTAATATATATATATATATATAAAAGCAAAATCACTGCCATGGTCTAAGCCAAGGAGTGAACCTTAAGTTGCAAGGTTGGAAAACAAGGCTTTTAAGCTCCGTTGGGAAAACAATACGTATACAATCAGTCACTGAAGCAATGCACACTCACTTCGTGTCTTGCTTTCTCCTTCCACAGAAGACTCTCAATGAAATAGAAGCAGCTAACAGGAACTTTTTTTGGTCTAATGAGGAAAAGTTTCACATACACACGGTCGACGGAACTCAATTTGTAAACCAAAGAGACAAGGTGGTTTAAATATAGACTACATGGAATCTTGGAACATGGCCTTATTGGCAAAGATAGCTTGGGAACTGACTATAGGGGAAAACTCAATGTAGTGAACACTTAATTGTTCATTTAATTTATATAGAAAAGAAACATCAATTAGTTTTGGGATATATTTGCGTGTATTAATTTGTGTACGAGGAATTCAATATGCATGTAATCTGTATGAGTTAGAAGATTTTACAACGTATAACCATGATCTATCTGTCTTGAAACTCAAAAGCCCACCAACCCCACCGAGGACAATGAAAACAAGACCATTATTTATTCAATACGTTTGAAAATATTAGGTAGGTGCGACTTAGGTACATCAATTCATATTAAACTATTGATCCCATTTTACGAACATCTGTTGTTTGCAATCGCGTTTACCTTCGCAGAGATATAAGGCATCCGATTTAGCGAAGAAATAAAAATTGTCGATATGACCTATGGGCTGCATATTGCTCAAATAGACAATGCACTTGTTGAAATACTTTCTTATCCCATTCCGGGTAAATTCAAAGTCGCACCGAAACTCTGTCTTGTCATCAATGCTTTCTCTCGAAGTGAAAGACCCACTCCCCACCCATAAATAGTGTTTGGTGCCCAAGATCATCGTCTTTAGAGTAGCAATGGAGGTGTAGGTCCGTTATGATGAGGTCGTTGTGGAAATATATGTTGGTCGGACCATGACCTGTGGATGGCCCTATACACAAGCCCAATGTGATGAGTAGAAGGAGAATCGAGAGGAACTTGGGTGATGGCCTTCTTGGATTTTTTTCTCCCCATCATCATCATTGTTATTGAATTGAAAATGGTGAATAGAAATCTTTGATCATCCGAGCTTCTTATATACCATTACCTATTTCGCTGTTGTGACAACCATAATCGTATCTCCTAATAGTGGGATTAATAGGCTGTTGATACACTCGGGGTGGAGATTGAAAGCTCTATTATTGGGCAAGCTGAGTTGTCATGTGAGTTTGGATTTTCTAAAGTTAGAGCATGTGTTCTCGCTTAAATTGTTTTCACCTCACAATAGGGTTGAGTGAGACCCATTGGGGGTCCCACCTCAAGATAATTCATTTTATTTTTCATTAAGAGGTGGGCTTGACCGTTGTTGTATGGTAAAAATGTGTGAGGGGAGCACAAACCTTCACCTTGACGTGTAGAAGATCCAAACTGTTTGTATTTTTGTTTTTCTTAATTAGGTTTCACACCATTCTCTTTCCCATTTCTGGTTGATGAAACCCTTCCACCATGAGTTCTATTTGTTGCTTCAGTAAATTTGATGGAATAGAGAATTTTTCTTTTCTTTTTTTCATTTGTAGGATGGATATATCTATGTGTGGTTGTGTCAAATAGCAATGCATACATATTCAATGAATATGAATTACAAGATACTTCCTCTGTCCATCCATAATTTGAAGAAATACAAAAATGTGTGTAAAGGATAACGAACGAGTTCCATTCAATCTTTATTTTCGTAGACATATTAGCAGGATCCCATTGAAACTCATCAAAGATTCACAATACTAACATGTAATTCATTTTTTTTTTGTAACCCTGGTTACTTTTCTTGTATTAATCATATTCAAACTCTTGTAACACAAACAACGTAAAAAAATCTACTAACTCACATAAAACTCAAGGTCAATACAATCTTTTCTATTTCCATGTGTAAAGCAAAATCAACATGAAACCTTGCTGGTCGAAATATTGGAAAGATAGGTAATGGAATTGTAGGAGGAATTGCCTGACAATGTTTTGTAGAGTGTCACTCTCTCTATCAATAGTCACTCTTGATAGTCAGGTTCACGTGAGTATACTAATTTAAAACGGCTAACTTGTAATTTCCAGCCCCTGTGAATTTTCCCTCTAGGATCACGTAAATTTCTCTTCTTCTTGGTGTCCTATGTAGTTGTGTTAGTTTTTTTTTTTTTTTTTGGCGGGGGGGGGGGGGGAGTGTGGTTTAGTTTTGATTGTCTTCAATTAAGAAGGGCAATAGGAGAGGGGCAGGGCAAGGATTGACAGCTTCACTTGAAAATTATTGGGTTAAAGGTTTATAAAATAACTGTCATTTTGGACTATGAATGGAAGCATTTGGCATGATGTTCGCCCTTATGCGGTGACACTTGTCTATTTCTGAAATAAGAAAAGCGATTCACCATTTGGAATACATTTGTGTGCTAGGAATGTTGTATTATTTTTAATATAATAAAATAATAAATATTTCATTTTATTGGATATATAAGTGCAAAAAACTTTCCACCATTTATTTTAGGAAAGTGCTTTTTATATAGTCCCACATTGGAAACCGAGATGTCGGAATCAAAGTTAATTAATAGGTACTACCTCTTAACTTTGATTTATAATAATAAGACACACGAATGCGTATGCAGCGTATGAGCGAGGACGGTGTATGTGCGGTGTGGGCTGTTTAGGCGCTTTTGGGGCATGCACTTAGATACAAAAATTCCAAGGTTTTCTCTGTTCTAGAGTTTTGTGTGTGCATTGCAAAACTTGGGAGAAACAAGTTTGAGTTGGGCTTCTTTGTATCTTGGGAGACGGTTCACCAGTACCTCATAGCACCTTTTAAGTGAGGGCGATTTACGTCTTTAGGAAAGCGTAGTAACGCGCCTAGAAGTTCCCGCATTCACATTGTGATCTCGTGCCCTTGATAAATTTTTATGAGGAATACAATGTGTAATCTATATGGATTAGAAGATTGTACAACATATAACCATTTACCTGCTTCACAAAAAGAAAATAGAAAACCATTCACTTGTCTTGAGGGCAAATTTTTTGTTCAATTCATCGAAAAGAAAAGAAAAAAAAGCATATTAGAGGATGAAAGAAATTACAACCAAAATAAATTAGAAACCAACCAACCCCATCTAGGAGGCCAGGGGCAAGCCTTTTAAAAAGTTTACTCATTAACAAATTGTCTTACCTATGTAAGATTGATTATAAATCATACTTAGGTCTAGAGCAATCATTTAATTAATCTCTAATACGATCTGTTGTCGCCCACAACTGGCCCAAAAAGCGTAGGGAAAGGATATTTGGGGAAGCATAAGTGATTAAAGGGGTGGTAACTCATATCATAGGAAGAAATTTTGCACAGAGTTCTATTACTATTAATGGTTGACTCCAACATTTTCTATAGGCAGAGCCGCACTGGCATTGCAAGTGATCCAATCTTACGTGACTTTGTTGGAAAAAAATTTTTTCGGTTTTATCTGCTCAAATGCAAAAGATACCATGAGCTCTATTAGTTAATAGGATGTAAGTCAAATCAATGTTAACGTGTTGGTGTAGTCCATGTAAGTTGGACATATGAGGGTCCTTAACTTTTTGGGTGGAAAGAGTGGAGTTTGGATCACCTCCCCCATTCGGGGAGCACATAATGCTTCCATAACACTTCTTTACTACATAATAGGTGAGAGTTTCATGTCGGAGTATTTAAGAAATAATTCACAGTTGGGACCCAGTGAATTCCACGTGGGCCCCATCCCTATTTTATAGTGTGAAAATGTCAAGAAACAGGATAAGAAAATGATCTATATTCCAAAAGTGAGAGGAGGTTAGAAAAGAAGAAAAGATTCGCCCCGCACTTATCTAAGACCGATTTATTTCTTGAAAATCTTTCAGTCTCACCATGAGTGTTTTCATTTAGTGCTAGCCCTCTTACTTGGACCTTTGATTTTGGTTACCTTTCGTTGCTTACCTCCGTCTCTTGCTGGTGTCTGTGTTTCTTTTGTGCTCGATCTTCCGGCCTTTTGCGGGCCTGCTTGCTTTTGCCTTGTGGCCTCGGTGGGCTGCTCTTTTTGTTTCTCTTGGGGGGTGTTTCCTTCCTCTTTGGGTGCTTTCTTTGGCTTTCTTTGGGGGATGTCCCAGCCTCCTTGCCCGGACCTTGTTTTTGTTCCGTGCGTTGTCCTTTGCCTCCCGTGCTTGTGTGCTTTGTCCTGGTTGTTTTCTTTTTCGTCTGTGTCTTTGTTGTGGACTTGGGTGCTCTCTTCTTGGTTTGGCTTTCTCCTCTGGTGTCCTTGCTTGTGTCCCCCTTTGGTTTGGTTTGTCTGCCTTCTTCCTTTTTGCCTTTTCCTTTCTTGGTCTTCCCTCCCTCGCTGGTCTTTTCTTTGGCTTGTTGTTCTTGCTCTTTTGTCTCCTCTCCCTTCTTTTGCTGCCTCCCCCTCGCGGCCCCTCTGCGTCTCTCTCTTGCTCCTTGGGTTTTCTTGGGGTCTTCTCGCTCTTCTTTTTGCTCGGTTGTCTCTCTCTCTTCTTCTCCTACTCTTTGTTTTTCTTTCCTTTTGGTTGGGCGTGGGTGCTGCATCCTCTTTGCCTCTCTCGACTGTTCTCTGATCTCCTGGTTTGGCTGCTGTCTTCCTGATCTTGCGCTTTTGGGTTCTGATCCCTGTTTTCTCTGTTTTTCCTTCTGTTCGTCTCTTTGGTCTTCTTTCTTGTCTGTTGTGGTTTGTTGTGTTTCCTTTCCTGTCCTTCCTGTTCTGTTGTTCTCTTCTCCTTGCTTGTGTTCTTCTGTGCTGTGTCTTTGGTGTTTTTTTCCTTTTTGTTTTGCTTTGCTTTTCCTGGCCTTGCTTTTTCATGTTTTCTTCCGCTGTCCTCCTCCTTGTTCTTGTCTTTGTTTTCTTTTCTTCTCGTCCTGTTTGATTTTTTTGGTCTTTTTGTTTCCTATTTGGTCTTGTACCTTGTTTGTTGTGTTTTGGTCCCCTTTGTTGTCTCGTTGTCTCCCCTTGTTGTCCCTTTTGCCCCTTCGGTTTTTCTCTCTTTTCTTTTTCCTTGGTTTTGGGATCTTTCCTTTGTTGTCCTCCCCTTCCGCTCCGGGTGTTCCCCCTCTTCGTGTCCCTCCCCTCTCTTCTCCCTCTCTTCTGTCCTTTTCTCCGTTTTTCTTCCGTGTGTGCTCCCCTTTCTCCGGGTGCTCTGTCTGTGCTTCCCGGTCTCTTGGGTCTTTTTCTCCACTTTGTGCGCTCCTTGTGGTGTGTCTCTGTGCCGGCCTTCCCTCTGGTCGCTGCTCGTCGGCTCCCCCGTGGTCTTGGTTTGTGGTCCGCTCCCTTCCCGGGTTGTCTCTTCGCCTTGCGCTTCCTCTGGCCTCTGTTTCCGTCGGTGTCTCCTTGTCTGTGTTTCCTCGGTGGCGTTTCCTTCTTCGTTCCGCCTTGCTTGTTGCCTTGTGTCTCTCTTGGTCTTGTCTCTGTTGCTGCTTTAGTCTGCCCGTCTTCTTTGGAGTCCACTCCTCCTCCCTTTGTTCTTGGATTCTCTCCGTCTTTCCCGGTCTTGGCGCCGTTGGTTGGGTCCTTCATCCTCGGCCCTTGGCGGGTTGTCCCACTCTCTCCCCTTTGGTTGTCTCCTGTCGTGGTTCCTGCCTGCGTCTTCTACTTGGTTACTCGTCGATCCGGTCTTCCTTCCTCGTCCCCCGTCCTTTCCGGTTCCTTCACCTGTCCGTTCCTTGGCCCGCCCTCGGCTCGGACTCTCACCCTTTGGTTTCCCTTGGTCGGGCTCTCCGTCCTCTCCGGGTTGGTTACCGTCTTAGCCCCGTGAGCCCAAGTCTACCATATGCAACCCTACCCATGGCCCCCACATGTATTCCGTCCTCTCACGGTTGGTTCCGTCTTGCCCCATGATCCCCATTGCTCCCGTCTTCGGTCTCATCCCCTCCGTTAGGGTCCATACGACATCCTCCCCTACTGCATCCTTTTGTCATCCCTTTGTGTCCGGGCATCTCCGGATATCCCTTTTCCCGTAGTGTCCAGGCGGTGTCGGCCCTCTCCTTTCCAACCTCTAGCTCACTGCCTTCTATCATCCTTTGGTAACCCCTATTGGATCTTCTCCTTTTAACATTTGTAGTAATCTCTGATCTTCCTGATATTGCTCTTCCGTTTGCCTTTATCTTGTAGAATCTAATTTGGAATCATTCTTGATGTTCTTGAACTGATTCTCTATCTTGTAATTGAATACCATCCTTACCTTTTATAACTCGCAAGAATCCAGAATCAGTAGATCTTCAAACTTGAGGGTCCTAACAGTATATCAACATATTAGGAAGATCCCTCAATTATATCCTCCCCCTTTTGGTTCTTACTCTTTCGTGGTTGTCTGTCCATCCCATCTCCCATCCTCAATCTTTTGAGATTGATCCTTTGGTGTTCGTACTAATCGGTGACTACATCTTTTCTACATTGGGACCTTCACTATCATCGGTATCATCCTTGACGTTACCTAATATCACATGGATCTTGATGATTTTGATGCGCGACTATGGGTTCTTCTTTTGGTAATGAAACTGACTGCATAGTCTTCTGTGCTTGAGCATATCTATGGAATAACCTCCATATTGTCTTCTGCTCTAGCACATGCGGTGGCACTAGATTCTATGGTTATGGATCTGGGGCCCCTTACCACTACATGATCAATGAAGAGATCCAAGAGTCTTCGTTGATTCAGTTAATCTGGTTTGATCATGTCCTTCAGCTTGCATGTCTGGTTAAGATCTTGTTCTAGCCTTAAATCCTTAGGATGATCATGAGACATGTTCGGGTGTTTGCCGGGTGCGTCTCTTCTCTGTCTCAACTCAAAAGGAGAAACAGTGTAGGAGAGGGGTAGCTCCTTTTGATGCGTTCCCAGATCCCCGACTCCGGATGCGGGTGCTTGCGTCTTTGTCCCTCCGGGTTTGGAGGCAGCATCGTGGCTCGGGTTGGCTTTGGCGTCCCTAATTGCCGCGCCCCTTGGTCGGTGGTTGGTCCGGCCCCCCCTCAGTCCCTGCCGGCCCGGTTGAGGCCCTCTCCCCTGGGGTTTTGTCCGTCGTGCTTCCTGTGGTGAATGCCTTCAACCGATGGGCCTCCGTCCATCCTTTGTCTTCATCGGTTCGTTTCCATATGACCTCATCTCACCTTCATGGTTCGCCGCCCGTCCTCCCGGGTGGCCCGCGCTTCTTCTTTCCGGTCCCGGCCTCATCGGTTTCCGGGTCGGTTGGCTGGGTTCACGGGGGGAGGGGAAGGTATTTGAGTACTCAACTGCTCACCAGGATTGTATTTAGCACGTTTTATAGAGCATTGACGAAAATATCAAATGCTTGGGTTTTAGCATATCATTGAGAGCGGATGGAATTGACTTTCATTAATGGTATAGTTTAGTGGTGTTTCCTGGCTCTCGGTTGCAATAAGGACGAGAAATTTGCAGATGAAAAAAACAAGGCTCGTGAGTGCACATCAACTAGAAGAACTCGTGCCAACGAGGTTCATAATCTGTTTGAAGAGGGTCTACTTTTCCACACTGTTCATCCCTTACATTCTTTTGTTCTAGGACTGATGGGAATCTTAGAACTAATAACCATTTGGACCTTTGTATAGTTTTGATTTGTTGCACTCCAACAGTGGATTTGCCGCATTGGGATATGATAAATAAGAAAATGAAATTTGTCATTAGGACATTGTAGCACATTTTAAACATTTCTTTGAGACCACAACCTTCTCTTCCCAAATCAATCAAACTTTGAATGCTCTTACCCCCATAGGTTACATTCCCTCTTCGATGGAATGAGTTCAGACCCATAAGCCTTTGTAAAGTCAGTTACAAGATCATTACTAAGTTTATGGATAGTAGAGTCAAATAGATTCTCCCCAACCTCATTTCTTTCAATCAAAATGGATTCATCAAGGGTCGTCACATTGAAGACAATATCTTGATTGGACATGTAGTTATGCATGGAATCAATCAATAGAGAAAGCGAAAAAGAGGGATTATGGCCATCAAATTAGATATGAGCAATGCTTATGACATAATGGAATGGGTCTCTGGAGAGAGGATGCTTAATGTATATGGATTTCCTCTAGTGTGGATTAAATGGATCATGTGTTTTATAACCACACCTCAATTCTCTATTCTCATTAATGGAAGCCTACTTGTTTTTTCAAGCCATCCATAGGTCTAAGGCAAGGAGATCCTCTGTCATCTTACTTATTTGTGCTATGTGCTAAGTTGCTATCTAGCCACATTAAGAGAGCAAGAATCAATAAGAAAAGTTAAAGGAATCAAACTATGTAGGGGAGGGGAAATTATCTTGCATTTTGCTTTTGCCGATGACTTAATTCTCTTTGGTCAAGCATTTTTAGAAGAAGCTTATCACTTTCAACAAATTATCCAAAAGTATTGTTAGTACTCAGGACAATTGTTGAACACTCAAAAAACAAGAGCCCACGACTACAAGAGTACTCCTAATAAGATTAGAAGACTTCTAATATATATATATATATATAAAAGCAAAATCACCGCCATGGTCTAAGCCAAGGAGTGAACCTTAAGTTGCAAGGTTGGAAAACAAGGCTTTTAAGCTCCGTTGGGAAAACAATACGTATACAATCAGTCACGAAGCAATGCACACTCACTTCGTGTCTTGCTTTCTCCTTCCACAGTAAGACTCTCAATGAAATAGAAGCAACTAACAGGAACTTTTTTTGGTCTAATGAGGAAAAGTTTCACATACACACGGTCAGACGGAACTCAATTTGTAAACCAAAGAGACAAGGTGGTTTAAATATAGACTACATGGAATCTTGGAACATGGCCTTATTGGCAAAGATAGCTTGGGAACCGACTATAGGGGAAAACTCAATGTAGTGAACACTTAATTGTTCATTTAATTTATATAGAAAAGAAACATCAATTAGTTTTGGGATATATTTGCGTGTATTAATTTGTGTACGAGGAATTCAATATGCATGTAATCTGTATGAGTTAGAAGATTTTACAACGTATAACCATGATCTATCTGTCTTGAAACTCAAAAGCCCACCAACCCCACCGAGGACAATGAAAACAAGACCATTATTTATTCAATACGTTTGAAAATATTAGGTAGGTGCGACTTAGGTACATCAATTCATATTAAACTATTGATCCCATTTTACGAACATCTCGTTGTTTGCAATCGCGTTTACCTTCGCAGAGATATAAGGCATCCGATTTAGCGAAGAAATAAAAATTGTCGATATGACCTATGGGCTGCATATTGCTCAAATAGACAATGCACTTGTTGAAATACTTTCTTATCCCATTCCGGGTAAATTCAAAGTCGCACCGTAACTCGTGTCTGTCATCAATGCCGTCTCTGAAGTGAAAGACCCACTCCCCACCCATAAATAGTGTTTGGTGCCCAAGATCATCGTCTTTAGAGTAGCAATGGAGGTGTAGGTCCGTTATGATGAGGTCGTTGTGGAAATATATGTTGGTCGGACCATGACCTGTGGATGGCCCTATACACAAGCCCAATGTGATGAGTAGAAGGAGAATCGAGGAACTTGGGTGATGGCCTTCTTGGATTTTTTCTTCCCCATCATCATCATTGTTATTGAATTGAAAATGGTGAATAGAAATCTTTGATCATCTGAGCTTCTTATATACCATTACCTATTTCGCTGTTGTGACAACCATAATCGTATCTCCTAATAGTGGGATTAATAGGCTGTTGATACACCGGGGTGGAGATTGAAAGCTCTATTATTGGGCAAGCTGAGTTGTCATGTGAGTTTGGATTTTCTAAAGTTAGAGCATGTGTTCTCGCTTAAATTGTTTTCACCTCACAATAGGGTTGAGTGAGACCCATTGGGGGTCCCACCTCAAGATAATTCATTTTATTTTTCATTAAGAGGTGGGCTTGACCGTTGTTGTATGGTAAAAATGTGTGAGGGGAGCACAAACCTTCACCTTGACGTGTAGAAGATCCAAACTGTTTGTATTTTTGTTTTTCTTAATTAGGTTTCACACCATTCTCTTTCCCATTTCTGGTTGATGAAACCCTTCCACCATGAGTTCTATTTGTTGCTTCTGTAAATTTGATGGAATAGAGAATTTTTCTTTTCTTTTTTTCATTTGTAGGATGGATATATCTATGTGTGGTTGTGTCAAATAGCAATGCATACATATTCAATGAATATGAATTACAAGATACTTCCTCTGTCCATCCATAATTTGAAGAAATACAAAAATGTGTGTAAAGGATAACGAACAGAGTTCCATTCAATCTTTATTTTCGTAGACATATTAGCAGGATCCCATTGAAACTCATCAAAGATTCACAATACTAACATGTAATTCATTTTTTTTTTGTAACCCTGGTTACTTTTCTTGTATTAATCATACTCAAACTCTTGTAACACAAACAACGTAAAAAAATCTACTAACTCACATAAAACTCAAGGTCAATACAATCTTTTCTATTTCCATGTGTAAAGCAAAATCAACATGAAACCTTGCTGGTCGAAATATTGGAAAGATAGGTAATGGAATTGTAGGAGGAATTGCCTCTTAATGTTTTGTAGAGAGTCACTCTCTCTATCAATAGTCACTCTTGATAGTCAGGTTCACGTGAGTATACTAATTTAACACGGCTAACTTGTAATTTCCAGCCCCCGTGAATTTTCCCTCTAGGATCACGTAAATTTCTCTTCTTCTTGGTGTCCTATGTAGTTGTGTTAGTTTTTTTTTTTTTTTGGGGGGGGGGGGGGAGTGTGGTTTAGTTTTGATTGTCTTCAATTAAGAAGGGCAATAGGAGAGGGGCAGGGCAAGGATTGACAGCTTCACTTGAAAATTATTGGGTTAAAGGTTTATAAAATAACTGTCATTTTGGACTATGAATGGAAGCATTTGGCATGATGTTCGCCCTTATGCGGTGACACTTGTCTATTTCTGAAATAAGAAAAGCGATTCACCATTTGGAATACATTTGTGTGCTAGGAATGTTGTATTATTTTTAATATAATAAAATAATAAATATTTCATTTTATTGGATATATAAGTGCAAAAAACTTTCCACCATTTATTTTAGGAAAGTGCTTTTTATATAGTCCCACATTGGAAACCGAGATGTCGGAATCAAAGTTAATTAATAGGTACTGCCTCTTAACTTTGATTTATAATAATAAGACACACGAATGCGTATGCAGCGTATGAGCGAGGACGGTGTATGTGCGGTGTGGGCTGTTTAGGCGCTTTTGGGGCATGCACTTAGATACAAAAATTCCAAGGTTTTCTCTGTTCTAGAGTTTTGTGTGTGCATTGCAAAACTTGGGAGAAACAAGTTTGAGTTGGGCTTCTTTGTATCTTGGGAGACGGTTCACCAATACCTCATAGCACCTTTTAAGTGAGGGCGAATTACGTCTTTAGGAAAGCGACTATAGTAACGCGCCTAGAAGTTCCCGCATTCACATTGTGATCTCGTGCCCTTGATAAATTTTTATGAGGAATACAATGTGTAATCTATATGGATTAGAAGATTGTACAGCATATAACCATTTACCTGCTTCACAAAAAGAAAATAGAAAACCATTCACTTGTCTTGAGGGCAAATTTTTTGTTCAATTCATCGAAAAGAAAAGAAAAAAAAAGCATATTAGAGGATGAAAGAAATTACAACCAAAATAAATTAGAAACCAACCAACCCCATCTAGGAGGCTAGGACAGGATATAATACAATTATAAAGCTAGTTGTAGCTAGCATCAATTTTGAAAATCTTAACCAGGAGTGAGGTTGGTCGATCGGTTCTTATTAAAGCTATTGAAACAATAACAAGCATATGCATAAAATATGGATGCCAACGTATTTAAATATCCTAGGATTACTGATCATTTCTTTCATTTTGCACTAATAACAACGGCAACTATATACGTAACATATCTATATAAATAGTAGGATTGGTTTGGCTTGTCATTACATTGGGGTGGTGGTCTGGGTTGAATGCTTGTATGTTTGCTTTGTCAATAGATGAGGTGAAAATTGGAGGAGGTTTTGTTCGTCCACTGTCAGAGAAATTTTATGATGAGATGTTCGGATGGTGTGTGCAGAAAATATATTGGGGGAGCCATGATAGGATATTCTGAATTTAATATGGTTATTTTGTTCCAAACATCGTAATCCTTAACCCGATTTTCTTGCCCCAGAACTCGCAAGTTTCACTTGTGTAGAGTTAAGTTTAGTTGGGGGGGGGGGGGGATTCCACCTTTTTATGATGTAAACTCTCCCCGTTATTTCTTGTCGATCTATTGATCCGGGTTTTTTCATTAAATTCAACTTTCAACTTATTGAAAGAAGAAAAAAATAATAATAAAACTCATATGGTCGGGGCAATGCATTTCTGAGGTTAGATGAGGGTGTAATTTTCTTTGACATATAGTGGAGGCCAGGGGCAAGCCTTTTTAAAAAGTTTACTCATTAACAAATTGTCTTACGTATGTAAGATTGATTATAAATCATACTTAGGTCTAGAGCAATCATTTAATTAATCTCTAATACGATCTGTTGTCGCCAACAACTGGCCCAAAAAGCGTAGGGAAAGGATATTTGGGGAAGCATAAGTGATTAAAGGGGTGGTAACTCATATCATAGGAAGAAATTTTGCACAGTAGTTCTATTACTATTAATGGTTGACTCCAACATTTTCTATAGGCGAGAGCCGCACCGGCATTGCAAGTGATCCAATCTTACGTGACTTTGTTGGAAAAAAAATTTTCGGTTTTATCTCGCTCAAATGCAAAAGATACCATGAGCTCTATTAGTTAATAGGATGTAAGTCAAATCAATGTTAACGTGTTGGTGTAGTCCATGTAAGTTGGACATAAGAGGGTCCTTAACTTTTTGGGTGGAAAGAGTGGAGTTTGGATCACCTCCCCCATTCGGGGAGCACATAATGCTTCCGTAACACTTCTTTACTACATAATAGGTGAGGGTTTCATGTCGGAGTATTTAATAAATAATTCACGCTTGGGACCCAGTGAATTCCACGTGGGCCCCATCCCTATTTTATAGTGTGAAAATGTCAAGAAACAGGATAAGAAAATGATCTATATTCCAAAAGTGAGAGGAGGTTAGAAAAGAAGAAAAGATTGGGGGGGGGGGAGGGGAAGGTATTTGAGTACTCAACTGCTCACCAGGATTGTATTTAGCACGTTTTATAGAGCATTGACGAAAATATCAAATGCTTGGGTTTTAGCATATCATTGAGAGCGGATGGAATTGACTTTCATTAATGGTATAGTTTAGTGGTGTTTCCTGGCTCTCGGTTGCAATAAGGACGAGAAATTTGCAGATGAAAAAAACACAGCTCGTGAGTGCACATCAACTAGAAGAACTCGTGCCAACGAGGTTCATAATCTGTTTGAAGAGGGTCTACTTTTCCACACTCCGTTCATCCCTTACATTCTTTTGTTCTAGGACTGATGGGAATCTTAGAACTAATAACCATTTGGACCTTTGTATAGTTTTGATTTGTTGCACTCCAACAAAGGATTTGCCGCATTGGGATATGATAAATAAGAAAATGAAATTTGTCATTAGGACATTGTAGCACATTTTAAACATTTCTTTGAGACCACAACCTTCTCTTCCCAAATCAATCAAACTTTGAATGCTCTTACCCCCATAGGTTACATTCCCTCTTCAAGGAATGAGTTCGGACCCATAAGCCTTTGTAAAGTCGGTTACAAGATCATTACTAAGTTTATGGATAGTAGAGTCAAATAGATTCTCCCCAACCTCATTTCTTTCAATCAAAATGGATTCATCAAGGGTCGTCACATTGAAGACAATATCTTGATTGGACATGTAGTTATGCATGGAATCAATCAATAGAGAAAGCGAAAAAGAGGGATTATGGCCATCAAATTAGATATGAGCAATGCTTATGACATAATGGAATGGGTCTCTCAGAGAGAGGATGCTTAATGTATATGGATTTCCTCTAGTGTGGATTAAATGGATCATGTGTTTTATAACCACACCTCAATTCTCTATTCTCATTAATGGAAGCCTACTTGTTTTTTCAAGCCATCCATAGGTCTAAGGCAAGGAGATCCTCTGACATCTTACTTATTTGTGCTATGTGCTAAGTTGCTATCTAGCCACATTAAGAGAGCAAGAATCAATAAGAAAAGTTAAAGGAATCAAACTATGTAGGGGAGGGGAAATTATCTTGCATTTTGCTTTTGCCGATGACTTAATTCTCTTTGGTCAAGCATTTTTAGAAGAAGCTTATCACTTTCAACAAATTATCCAAAAGTATTGTTAGTACTCGTGACAATTGTTGAACACTCAAAAAACAAGAGCCCACGACTACAAGAGTACTCCTAATAAGATTAGAAGACTTCTAATATATATATATATATATATATTAAAAGCAAAATCACCGCCATGGTCTAAGCCAAGGAGTGAACCTTAAGTTGCAAGGTTGGAAAACAAGGCTTTTAAGCTCCGTTGGGAAAACAATACGTATACAATCAGTCACCGAAGCAATGCACACTCACTTCGTGTCTTGCTTTCTCCTTCCACGTAAGACTCTCAATGAAATAGAAGCAACTAACAGAACTTTTTTTGGTCTAATGAGGAAAAGTTTCACATACACACGGTCAGACGGAACTCAATTTGTAAACCAAAGAGACAAGGTGGTTTAAATATAGACTACATGGAATCTTGGAACATGGCCTTATTGGCAAAGATAGCTTGGGAACCGACTATAGGGGAAAACTCAATGTAGTGAACACTTAATTGTTCATTTAATTTATATAGAAAAGAAACATCAATTAGTTTTGGGATATATTTGCGTGTATTAATTTGTGTACGAGGAATTCAATATGCATGTAATCTGTATGAGTTAGAAGATTTTACAACGTATAACCATGATCTATCTGTCTTGAAACTCAAAAGCCCACCAACCCCACCGAGGACAATGAAAACAAGACCATTATTTATTCAATACGTTTGAAAATATTAGGTAGGTGCGACTTAGGTACATCAATTCATATTAAACTATTGATCCCATTTTACGTAACATCTCGTTGTTTGCAATCGCGTTTACCTTCGCAGAGATATAAGGCATCCGATTTAGCGAAGAAATAAAAATTGTCGATATGACCTATGGGCTGCATATTGCTCAAATAGACAATGCACTTGTTGAAATACTTTCTTATCCCATTCTCGGGTAAATTCAAAGTCGCACCGTAACTCGTGGCCGTCATCAATGCCGTCTCTCGAAGTGAAAGACCCACTCCCCACCCATAAATAGTGTTTGGTGCCCAAGATCATCGTCTTTAGAGTAGCAATGGAGGTGTAGGTCCGTTATGATGAGGTCGTTGTGGAAATATATGTTGGTCGGACCATGACCTGTGGATGGCCCTATACACAAGCCCAATGTGATGAGTAGAAGGAGAATCGAGGAACTTGGGTGATGGCCTTCTTGGATTTTTTCTTCCCCATCATCATCATTGTTATTGAATTGAAAATGGTGAATAGAAATCTTTGATCATCTGAGCTTCTTATATACCATTACCTATTTCGCTGTTGTGACAACCATAATCGTATCTCCTAATAGTGGGATTAATAGGCTGTTGATACACCGGGGTGGAGATTGAAAGCTCTATTATTGGGCAAGCTGAGTTGTCATGTGAGTTTGGATTTTCTAAAGTTAGAGCATGTGTTCTCGCTTAAATTGTTTTCACCTCACAATAGGGTTGAGTGAGACCCATTGGGGGTCCCACCTCAAGATAATTCATTTTATTTTTCATTAAGAGGTGGGCTTGACCGTTGTTGTATGGTAAAAATGTGTGAGGGGAGCACAAACCTTCACCTTGACGTGTAGAAGATCCAAACTGTTTGTATTTTTGTTTTTCTTAATTAGGTTTCACACCATTCTCTTTCCCATTTCTGGTTGATGAAACCCTTCCACCATGAGTTCTATTTGTTGCTTCTGTAAATTTGATGGAATAGAGAATTTTTCTTTTCTTTTTTTTCATTTGTACGATGGATATATCTATTTGTGGTTGTTTCAAATAGCAATGCATACATATTCAATGAATATGAATTACAAGATACTTCCTCTGTCCATCCATAATTTGAAGAAATACAAAAATGTGTGTAAAGGATAACGAACAGAGTTCCATTCAATCTTTATTTTCGTAGACATATTAGCAGGATCCCATTGAAACTCATCAAAGATTCACAATACTAACATGTAATTCATTTTTTTTTTGTAACCCCGGTTACTTTTCTTGTATTAATCATACTCAAACTCTTGTAACACAAACAACGTAAAAAAATCTACTAACTCACATAAAACTCAAGGTCAATACAATCTTTTCTATTTCCATGTGTAAAGCAAAATCAACATGAAACCTTGCTGGTCGAAATATTGGAAAGATAGGTAATGGAATTGTAGGAGGAATTGCCTGACAATGTTTTGTAGAGAGTCACTCTCGCTATCAATAGTCACTCTTGATAGTCGTGTTCACGTGAGTATACTAATTTAAAACGGCTAACTTGTAATTTCCAGCCCCCGTGAATTTTCCCCTCTAGGATCACGTAAATTTCTCTTCTTCTTGGTGTCCTATGTAGTTGTGTTAGTTTTTTTTTTTTTTTGCGGGGGGGGGGAGTGTGGTTTAGTTTTGATTGTCTTCAATTAAGAAGGGCAATAGGAGAGGGGCAGGGGCAAGGATTGACAAACTTCACTTGAAAATTATTGGGTTAAAGGTTTATAAAATAACCGTCATTTTGGACTATGAATGGAAGCATTTGGCATGATGTTCGCCCTTATGCGGTGACACTTGTCTATTTCTGAAATAAGAAAAGCGATTCACCATTTGGAATACATTTGTGTGCTAGGAATGTTGTATTATTTTTAATATAATAAAATAATAAATATTTCATTTTATTGGATATATAAGTGCAAAAAACTTTCCACCATTTATTTTAGGAAAGTGCTTTTTATATAGTCCCACATTGGAAACCGAGATGTCGGAATCAAAGTTAATTAATAGGTACTGCCTCTTAACTTTGATTTATAATAATAAGACACACGAATGCGTATGCAGCGTATGAGCGAGGACGGTGTATGTGCGGTGTGGGCTGTTTAGGCGCTTTTGGGGCATGCACTTAGATACAAAAATTCCAAGGTTTTCTCTCGTTCTAGAGTTTTGTGTGTGCATTGCAAAACTTGGGAGAAACAAGTTTGAGTTGGGCTTCTTTGTATCTTGGGAGACGGTTCACCAAGACCTCATAGCACCTTTTAAGTGAGGGCGAATTACGCCTTTAGGAAAGCGACTATAGTAACGCGCCTAGAAGTTCCCGCATTCACATTGTGATCTCGTGCCCTTGATAAATTTTTATGAGGAATACAATGTGTAATCTATATGGATTAGAAGATTGTACAAGATATAACCATTTACCTGCGCTCACAAAAAGAAAATAGAAAACCATTCACTTGTCTTGAGGGCAAATTTTTTGTTCAATTCATCGAAAAGAAAAGAAAAAAAAGCATATTAGAGGATGAAAGAAATTACAACCAAAATAAATTAGAAACCAACCAACCCCATCTAGGAGGCTAGGACAGATATAATACAATTATAAAGCTAGTTGTAGCTAGCATCAATTTTGAAAATCTTAACCAGGAGTGAGGTTGGTCGATCGGTTCTTATTAAAGCTATTGAAACAATAACAAGCATATGCATAAAATATGGATGCCAACGTATTTAAATATCCTAGGATTACTGATCATTTCTTTCATTTTGCACTAATAACAACGGCAAATATATACGTAACATATCTATATAAATAGTAGGATTGGTTTGGCTTGT